>NC_142949.1:35506597-35541597 GCF_046866305.1 Octopus bimaculoides | reverse complement strand
TATATATATATATATATATATATGTATGTATGTATATATATTTAGTTTTAGAGTTTTTATAAATTGCACAGAAAATGTTTCAAAACTTGTTTTTTTTTGTTATTTTACACTTTAATATATTTTTATATTTCATCGACCTTCTCCTGCTTCCTGTCTTTGTTCTCTTCATCATCATCATCATCATCATTGTCATCAGTTTTAGGTTACAATTTTAGGGGGCTGCATTTTAATACTATAATGGGTTTGACTCATGCACACATGTGCATGTATGGTGTGTATATATATATATATATATGTATCTCTCTCTCATGGCCAAAAGTTTGGGACATAAGTAAGAAAATTGGAATTTCTATATTAAATAGCCAAAGTTATATTTAATTTGCTTCATATTGTTACTGTTTACTGTAATATGGTGGATATAACAATTTCGATTTTCCAAAAAATGTTCGACTTTTGGCCACGACTGTATGTGTGTTTGTGGTGTATGTATCTATATAACTATGTGTATGGTGTTTCTATCTGTACATTTATATATAGGTTTGGTGGTGCATTAGTGTAGCTGGGGGGGGGGGGCAGTAGGGACAGCATTTTTGGTTCGGCTGCAGGCAATGTATGTTTTTTTTTTGTTGTGGGGTCCAGAGGGTGGCATACACTCTAATTACACCAGTGGGCGGCACCAGTGCTTTTTATGTGGCACCAGCATATATGTATGTGTGCCTAAAAAAATTCATAATTCAATTTGTCTACTTAATATAAAATCTCTAAACTCAAGTTTATTGAGTACTCTTATAGATGCCAGACCTAGAATACATTTCTTGATGTATCTTGAAAGATTATATATATATATATATATATATATATATATATATATATATATATATATATATATATACACACACACACTCACACTTATACACACACATATATATATATATATATATGTATCTGCATATATATATGTGTGTGTATATATACAAGCACACATACACATATACATGATATATACATAAACACACCAGCCACAACACAGATTAACCAAATTTGTGCATGTATGCAAATATAAAGACATTGAAACAACTTCAGTGCATAGATATCCACATTGACACTTACATTATATACACAAACACACATATATACACCCATGAGAAGGATTAAACCAATTTATATCTGTATACAAATTATATGAGAGTATATGCAACTCGCGTAACATATATACCCATACATACGTGTGTGTGTATATTACATGTATGTATGTATGAATGTAAACGTGCATACACATATTCTATGCAACTCACGTACACGCATATAAAACATATACACACGTGAAGGATTGGCCCAGGACATGTATGTGTGCAAATGTACGCTCACAGACACACATACACACAAGCATACATATATACAACACACTTATATTGTACACTAACACACATACACACAACCACACACACGCATATATGCATACACATACATACTTGTAATGTGTATTTATATATACACTCAAAGGGGATTAAAGCTGTAAGAATTTGACAAAATAATAATTGGAATCTGACAAACTTGGTGTTTGGTTTTGTGTCAAGTGAATTTAGTTAACTATCAGAACATATGGGGGGAAGGGGGACATTCTACTAATATTACTATTACACCACCACTACCACCACTGCTAGTACCACCACCACCACCACTGTTAGTACCCCCCCACTGCAACCACTACTGTCACCACCACTGCCATCATTACTACTACTATCACCACCACCACCACTGCTACTACTACTACTATTGCTGCTGCTGCTGCTCCACCAATGCCACCACTCTTACTGCTACCATCTCCAACACCAGAATGACCATCACCATCACCTCCACCACCATCATTATCCACTGCTACTAAAATAATGAGAAGGTGCATGGTTTCCATTCCCAGGCTTGGTTGTGCAATGTGTTTTTCAGCAAAAACACTTCATTTCCTGTTGCTCCAGTCCACTGCGATGGACTGGCGTCCGGTCCAAGGAAAATGATGTCATTTCGGTCAGTTACAGGCCCTGGAAATCAGGCAGCCAGCTTTATGGGTTCTAGGACTAGAAGTGATGGGTGAAGGGTAAAGACCCCCTTTGGTCATGAATGACCATGGGATTGCATCTAGAAAGTTCCTCTCCAAGGCACAAGTCCATGCAAGGTTGTTTTATTGAAGACCTGCAGTCACCCATGCATACCGGCCTCCCCTCTTTGTGGACAAAGATGGCAAAACAAGAAGGAATGAAATGAAATGAATGAATGAGAGAAAGAGAGGCTGATAGAGGGATGAATAAGAGAGGATATGAGGAAAAAGAAGAAAAAGAAAAAAGAAAAAAGGAGGGAAAACAGAAAGGAAAGGAAGGAATGAAAGAAAGGAGGAAAGAAAGAAGGAAAGATGTTGTTGTTTCTGTGAAAATCCTCCCGGAAATGAACCATTTCTCTAAGTTGGCAGGAAACAATTTCAGATTCAAAGAATTTTTGTTTAGCTTCAAGAATGTTCCTTTGGTTGTTTATCGTTGTAACATTTACAAGAAGAAAAAAAAAACCTGGCTGTAGCATCAATGGCAACAACAACAACAGCCATTGTTTCAAGGCCAGACATGTTTTGTTAGAAGTGATCGGGGTTATTACAGTTCATTGCACTGAATCCAGTCCTTGACTGCCCTCCCCACTCAAAAAATGTTGAACTTTGAATGTAAGGAAATGTAAGATATCACAAGACATTCTGTCCAACGGTGGTTAGCGTGTTGCCCTCCTGATTACAAGATTGTGGTTTCAATTCTTGATCTGAGCAGTGCATTGTGTTCTTGAACAAAACACTTTATTTCACGTTGCTCTACAATTACTCAAACATGGCATAATGCCAAAGGTCTTGGTCATTCATCATTGCTTTCATGAGGCCCAACACTCAAAGGGTGCTTTTCACGTGCCACCGGCATCAGCCAGTTTTCCACCGTGAGACCCAATGCTCAAAAGGTGCCACTGGCATCAGCCACTTTCCCTCATAGCAGTATTCCGTCTGCCGTTGTAGGTTGACTTTTCCTTTCATCCCTTTGGGCTTGATTAAATTTAAATAAGTACCAGTTGTGCACTGGGGTCAGTGTAATTGGCTTAATCCCTTTGTCCTTGTTTGTCCCCTCTATGTTTGTGGGCAATGAAGAAATAGATATATACGAGTCAGGAGGAGAACCATTACATGAATGTATAACCTTCTGCTAGAAATAGCAGCCAAAATTTCTCTCAATTTAGTCTGCGATCTCAACAAAAAAAAAGAAAAAAAAGAGAAAGAAAGACATATCGGAAAATGTAGTCCTGGATGAGCTTTGTCATAGTTGGAATGCTTGTGATCACAGGTCTGCTGGTGGCTTGCAGTTGACCTGGGGCTAAACAGCAGCAACATTTGATAGGAACAGTAAATTTGAAAACAGATACCAAGTCTCTCAGAGCTGAATGTGGAATAGGAGAGTCTCCCCTGGGGGAGGGGGAAAAAGAGGGGAGACAGAGAGAGAAAGAGAGAGAAGATAGAGGGTAGGTGGGGAAACTAGAATTTGGCTAGCTTTATGTTAACATGTGTGGCATAGTTTTATTATTGGTGGTGGTGGTGGTGATGTTTTAAATCATTCTGCTTACAGGAAACTGTATATTCAACACCCTCAAGCCAACTTTCCACCCTTTTACCATACTCTACACCCCCACCACCACTAACTCTGTCTGCTTGCCTGCCTGTCTGTCTGGTTTCTTTATAATCTGTACCATCGCCACCACCACCACCACAGAAATAGTGTCCCCACTAGTAGCACTGCTATAACCACTCACACAACCTACACAACCACATCATCTCACCACCATTACCACCGCGTCTCCCCACCACCACCACACTGCCACAACAAATGACAATGTCCCAAATGCTTATATGAGAAACACCACCACTAACACTTCCATAAACACTTATGCTACCACTGCCACCACTACCTCCTCCTCCTCCATCTCCACCACCACCACTTTTTTTTCACTGGCCTGACCATGATCTTGTAAGTGCCATGCTTTCTCTTTCAGGCATATCAACAACATCAATGCAGTAGACTCCAGTCTGGCACAGGAAATGGAAAACCACACAACACTTGTAGCTGCAACTGGCGACCACCGAGACTCAGGAGATTGCAAGCTTCTCTAAGGATGACCTTGCCATTGATAACACCAAGGGGTTAATGAGGGCCACATAAAAAAAAACAATCATGCTGGTGACACATTTAAAGGCACCCAGCACACACTCTCAGAGTGGTTGGCATTAGGAAGGGCACCCAGAGGTAGAAGCCAAGCAAAATCTGGCTGGAACCTGATGAAGCTCTCTGACTCTGGTCAAACTGTCCAACCCATACGTACGTACGTTTGTTCGCTAGTTTGTTCCTTTGTACGTACGTACGATCGTTCGTTCGTACGTACGTTCTTTCGCTCGTTCCTTTGATCGTGTCGGTCGTTCGGTCGTCCGTTCCTTCGTTCGTTGTTTCGTTCCTTCGTTCGTTGTTTCGTTCGTACATACTTACGCTCGCTCGTTCGTTCATTCGTACGTATGAACGTGCGTACAAACGGACGTTCGTTTGTTCGTTGTTTCGTTCCTTCGTTCGCTCGTTCGTACGTACGTACGTACGTTCGTTCGCTCATTCTTTCGTACCTACGTTCGTTCGTTCGTTCGTTAATTCGATCGTTCATACGTATTTACGTACGTAAGTTCGTTCGTTGTTCGTTCGTTCGTTTGTTCGTTCGTTTTTTTCGTACCTGCGTACGTTCGTTCTTTCGTTCTTTCAATCTTTCAGTCGTTCGTTAGTTCGGTCGTTCATTCGTACGTAAATACGTACGTTCGTTCGTTCATTTGTACGTACGTACGTACGTTTGTTCGTTGGTTCGATCGGTCGTTCGTACGTACGTACGTTAGTTCGTTGGTTGGTTCATTCTTTAGTTAGTTCGTTCATTCGTTCGTTCGTTCGTACGTACGTACCCACGTAAGTAGGTACTTTCGTTCCTTTGTAAGTTCGTTCGTTTGTTCGTTCGTTAGTAAGTACGTATGTTCATAAGTACGTACGTTCGTTGTTTCCTTCGTTCGTTCTTTCGTCCGTTCGTTCATTCGTACGTATGTACGTTCGTTCTTTCGTTCGTACATACGAAAGTACGTTCGTTTGGTCGTTCGTACGTACGTACGTATGTACGTTCCTACGTTCGTTCTTGCGTTCGTTCGTTCATTCGTACGTACGTACGTTCTTTCGTTCGTACGTACGAAAGTACGTCCGTTCGTTCGTACGTACGTATTTACGTAATTTCGTTCTTTCGTTCGTTCATTCGTTCGTACATACATACGTACGTATATACGTTCGTTCATTTGTACGTACGTACTTACGTACCTGCGTACGCACGTACGTTCGTTCGTTCGTTCATATATACGTACGTTCCTTCGTTAGTTCGTTCGTATGTACGTACGTTCCTACGTTCGTTCGTTCGTTCGCTCGTTCCTTCATTTCGTTCGTTTGTTCGTTTGTACGTACTATAGTTTGTTCGTACATGCGTGCGTACGTTCATTCGCTCGTTCGTACGTACGGACGTATGTAGATGCTTTCGTACGTTTATTTGTTCGTCATTACGTACGTACGTACATACGTTCGTTCAATTGTTTGTTATTTCGTACGTACGTACTTAGGTACCTTCGTTTCCTCGTTCGTTCGTTAGTTCGTTCATTCGTTCTTTCATTCGTACCTACGTACATACTTACGTTCGTTCATTCCTTCATTCGTTCTTTCTTTTGTTTCATCGATCGTTCGTTCATTGGTTCGTTCGTTCTTACGCACGTTCGTTCGTACGTTTGTTCGCTCGTTCTTTCGTGCCTACGTACGTACGTTCGTTCATACGTATTTACGTACGTAAGTTCGTTCGTTTTTTCTTACCTACGTACTTTCGTTCGTTCGTTGTTTCATTCGTTCGTTAGTTCGTTCATCCGTATGTAAGTACGTACGTTCGTTTATTCGTTCATTTGTACGTACGTTCATTCGCTCGTTCGTACGTACGGACGTATGTAGATGCTTTCGTACGTTTATTTGTTCGTCATTACGTACGTACGTACATACGTTCGTTCAATTGTTTGTTATTTCGTACGTACGTACTTAGGTACCTTCGTTTCCTCGTTCGTTCGTTAGTTCGTTCATTCGTTCTTTCATTCGTACCTACGTACATACTTACGTTCGTTCATTCCTTCATTCGTTCTTTCTTTTGTTTCATCGATCGTTCGTTCATTGGTTCGTTCGTTCGTTCTTACGCACGTTCGTTCGTACGTTTGTTCGCTCGTTCTTTCGTGCCTACGTACGTACGTTCGTTCATACGTATTTACGTACGTAAGTTCGTTCGTTGTTCGTTCGTTTTTTCTTACCTACGTACTTTCGTTCGTTCGTTGTTTCATTCGTTCGTTAGTTCGTTCATTCGTACGTAAGTACGTACGTTCGTTTATTCGTTCATTTGTACGTACGTTCGTTCGTTCGTACGTATGAACGTACGTACAAACGGACGTTCGTTTGTTCGTTCTTTCGTATGTACGTATTTACGTTCGTTTGTTCATTCGTACGTACGTACTTAGGTACATATTTACGTACGTACGTACGTACATTCGTTCGATCGTTCTTTCGTACGCACTTATCTACGTACGTACGTTCGTTCGCTACTTCCTTCGCCCGTTCGTTCGTAAGTACGTACGTATGTACGATCATTCGTTCTTTCGTTCGATCGTACAAACGTAATAACGTAGGTACGTTCTTTCGTTCGTTCGTACGTAAGTTCATTCGGACAAACAAATAAACGAACGAAAGCATCTACATACGTGCGTACGTAGAACGAAGGAACGAACTAGCAAATAAATGTACGTCCGTATGTACGAACGAACTATAGTACATACGTACGTACAAACGTTCGTTCGCTCATTCTTTCGTAACTACGTACGTACGCTTGTTCGTTATTTCGTACATTCGTTCGTTCGTTAATTCGATCGTTCATACGTATTTACGTACGTAAGTTCGTTCATTGTTCGTTCGGTTTTTTTCATACCAACGTACGTTCGTTCTTTCGTTCTTTTGATCTTTCATTCGTTCGTTAGTTCGTACGTTCATTCGTACGTAAGTACGTTCGTTCATTTATACGTACGTACGTACATTCGTTCGTTGGTTCGCTCAGTCGTTCATACGAACGTACGTTAGTTCATTAGTTAGTTTAATCTTTAGTTAGTTCGTTCGTTCGTACGGACGTATGTACGTTCGTTCCTTTGTAAGTTTGTTCGTTCGTTCGAACGTACTTACGTACGTTCGTTCGTTCTTACGTACGTTCGTTCGAGCGCTCATTTTTTCGTGCCTACGTACGTACGTTCGTTCTTTATTTCGTACGTTCGTTCCTTCGTTAATTCGATCGTTCATACGTATCTACGTACGTAAGTTCGTTCCTTCGTTTGTTCGTTTTTTTCGTACCTATGTACGTTCGTTCTTTCGATCTTTCATTAGTTTGTTAGTTCGTTCGTTCATTTGTACGTAGGTACGTACGTTCGTTCATTTGTTCGCTCGGTCGTTCGTACGTACGTACGCTAGTTCGTTAATTCTTTCGTTGGTTCATTATTTAGTTAGTTCGTTCGTTCTTTCGTACGCACGTACGTATGTACGTTTGTTCCTTTGTAAGTTCGTTCGTTCGTACGCACGCACCCACGTACATTCGTTCGTACATACGTACGTATGTACGTACGCTCGTTTGTAAGTTCGTTCGTTCGTACATACGTACGTATGTATGTACGCTCGTTTGTAAGTTCGTTCGTTCGTTTGTACGTACTTCTTTACGTACGTTCGTTCGTTCATTCATTCATTTGTACGTACTTACTTATGTACCTGCGTACGTCCGCACTTTCATTCGTTCGTTCGTTTTTTCTTACCTACGTACGTTCGTTCTTTCGTTCTTTCATTCGTTCGTTAGTTCTTTCGTTCATTTGTACGTAAGTACGTACGTTCGTTCGTTCATTCTCTTGTACGTACGTACGTTCGTTCGTTGGTTCGCTCGGTCTTTCGTACGTACGTTCGTTAGTTCTTTCGTTGTTTCATTCTTTGGTTCACTCGTTCGTTCGTTCGTACGTATGTACGATCGTTTCTTCATTCGTACGTACGTACTTAGGTACGTATTTACGTACGTACGTACATTCGTTCGTTCGATCGTTCTTTCGTACACACTTATCTACGTATATACGTTCGTTCGCTAGTTCCTTCGCTCGTTCGTTCGTATGTAAGTACGTACGTACGATCGTTAGTACATACGTACGTTCGTTCGTTGTTTCGCTCGTACGTACTTACGTTCGTTCGTTCATTCGTACGTATGGACGTACGTTCGTTTGTTCGCTAGTTCGTACTTACGCACGTACTTAATTACGAACGTACATCCGTACGTACGTTCGTTCGCTCATACTTTCGTAACTACGTACGTACGTTCGTTCGATAATTCGATCGTTCCTTTGATCGTGTCGGTCGTACGTTCTTCCGTTCCTTCGTTCGTACGTTCGGTCGTTGTACGTTCGTAAATACTTACGCTCGTTCGTTTGTTCATTCGTTTATTCGTACGTATGAACGTGCGTACAAACGGACGTTCGTTTGTTCGTTGTTTCGTTCGTTTGTTCGCTAGTTCGTACATACGCACGTACTTACTTACGAACGTACATCCGTACGTACGTTCGTTCGCTCATTCTTTCGTAACTACGTACGTACGTTCGTTCGTTCGTTATTTCGTACGTTCATTAATTCGATCGTTCTTACGTACGTACGATCGTTCGTTCGTAGGTTCGTTCTTTCGCTCGTTCCTTTGATCGTGTCGGTCGTTCTGTCGTACGTTCGTCCGTTCCTTCGTTCGTTGTTTCGTTCGTACGTTCGGTCGTTGTACGTTCGTACATACTTACGCTCGTTCGTTCGTTAATTCGATCGTTCATACGTAAGTTCGTTCGTTCGTTTTATTCGTACCTACGTACGTTCGTTCTTTCGTTCTTTCAATCTTTCATTCGTTAGTTAGTTCTGTCGTTAATTCGTACGTAAATACATACGTTCGTTCGCTCATTTGTACGTACGTACGTTTGTTCGTTGGTTCGATCGGTCGTTCGTACGTACGTACGTTAGTTCTTTCGTTGGTTCATTCTTTAGTTAGTTCGTTCATTCGTACCTACGTAAGTAAGTACGTTCGTTCGTACGTACTTACGTACGTTCGTTCGTTAGTAAGTACGTATGCTCGTTGTTTCCTTCGTTCGTTCTTTCATCCGTTCGTTGCATCGTTCGTTCATTCGTACGTTCGTTCGTACGTACGTATGTATGTACGTTCGTTATTTCGTTCTTAAAGCGTACGTTCCTACGTTCGTTCTTGCGTTGGTTCGTTCATTCGTACGTACGTATTTACGTACGTTCGTTCGTTCATTCGTTCGTACATACATACGTACGTACGTATATACGTTCGTTCGTTTGTACGTACGTACTTATCTACCTGCGTACGTTCATTCGTTCGATCCTTCGTTCATTCTTACATACGTACGTATGTACGTTCGTTCGTTCGTAAGTACGTACGTACGTTCTTCCTTTTTCCTTTCGTTCGTTCGTGGGATCTTTCAATCGTACGTACGTCCGTAGGTTCTTTCTTTCGTTCGTACATACCTTCGTTCGTTCGGTCGGTTGGTCGTACGTACGTATGTTCGTTCGTAAAACGTACGTTCCTACGTTCGTTAATACGTACGTTCGCTCGTTCCTTCATTCCGTTCGTTCGTTTGTTCGTACGTACTGCAGTTCGTTCGTACATAGGTACGTACTTTCATTCGCTCGTCCGTTCCTTCGTTCGTACGTATGGACGTATGTAGTTGCTTTCGTTCGTTTATTCGTTTGTCCGTACGTACGTACATACGTTCGTTCGTTCAATCGTCCGCTCGTTCGTTCGCTCGTTCATTCATTCGTTCATTCTTTTGTTTCTTCCATCGTTCGTACATTGGTTCTTTCGTACGTTCGTTCGTTAGTTCTCACGTACGTGCGTTCGTTCGATCGTTCTTCTCTACGTACGTACTTACGAACGTACATCCGTACGTACGTTTGTTCGCTCGTTCTTTATTGACTGCGTACGTTCGTTCATTCGATCGTTCATACATATTTACGTAAGTAAGTTCGTTCGTTGATCGTTCGTTCGTTCGTTGATCGTTCGTTCGTTCGTTTTTTTCTTACCTACGTACGTTTGTTCTTTCATTCGTTCGTTAGTTCTTTCGTTCATTTGTACGTAAGTACGTACCTTCGTTCGTTCATTCACTTGTACGTACTTGGTTCGCTCGGTCTTTTGTACGTACGTACGTTCGTCCGGTCGTTCGTTAGTTCTTTCGTTGTTTCATTCTTTGGTTCATTCGTTCGTTCGTTCGTACGTATGTACGTTCCTTTCTTCATTCGTACGTACGTACATTCGTACGTTCGATCGTTCTTTCGTACGCACTTATCTACGTATATACGTTCGTTCACTAGTTCCTTCGCTCGTTCGTTCGTATGTAAGGACGTACGTACGATCGTTAGTACATACGTACGTTCGTTCGTTGTTTCGTTCTTTCGTACGTACTTACGTTCGTTCGTTCGTTCATTCGTACGTACAAACGGACGTTCGTTTGTTCGCTAGTTCGTACTTACGCACGTACTTACTTACGAACGTACATCCGTACGTACGTTCGTTCGCTCATTCTTTCGTAACTACGTACGTACGTTCGTTATTTCGTACGTTCGTTAATTCGATCGTTCATACGTACTTACGTACGTACGATCGTTCGTTCTTTCGCTCGTTCCTTTGATCGTGTCGGTCGTTCTGTCGTACGTTCGTCCGTTCCTTCGTTCGTTGTTTCGTTCGTACGTTCGTACATACTTACGCTCGTTCGTTGCATCGTTCGTTCATTCGTACGTACGTTCGTTCTTTTGTTCGTTCGTGGGATCTTTCAATCGTACGTACGTTCGTTCGTACGTTCGCTCGTTCCTTCATTCCGTTCGTTCGTTTGTTCGTACGTACAACAGTTCGTTCGTACATAGGTACGTACTTTCATTCGCTCGTCCGTTCCTTCGTTCGTACGTATGGACGTATGTAGTTGCTTTCGTTCGTTTATTCGTTTGTCCGTACGTACGTACATAGTTCGTTCGTTCGTTCAATCGTCCGTTCTTTCGTACGTTCGTTTCCTCGTTCGTTCGCTCGTTCATTCATTCGTTCATTCTTTTGTTTCTTCCATCGTTCATTCATTGGTTCTTTCGTTCGTTAGTTCTCACGTACGTGCGTTCGTTCGATCGTTCTTTTCTACGTACGTACTTACGAACGTACATCCGTACGTACGTTTGTTCGCTCGTTCTTTATTGACTGCGTACGTTCGTTCGTTCGATCGTTCATACATATTTACGTAAGTAAGTTCGTTCGTTGATCGTTCGTTCGTTTTTTCTTACCTACGTACGTTTGTTCTTTCATTCGTTCGTTAGTTCTTTCGTTCATTTGTACGTAAGTACGTACGTTCGTTCGTTCATTCACTTGTACGTACTTACGTTCGTTCGTTGGTTCGCTCGGTCTTTCGTACGTACGTACGTTCGTTCGTTAGTTCTTTCGTTGTTTCATTCTTTGGTTCATTCGTTCGTTCGTTCGTACGTATGTACGTTCCTTTCTTCATTCGTACGTACGTACATTCGTTCGTTCGATCGTTCTTTCGTACGCACTTATCTACGTATATACGTTCGTTCGCTAGTTCCTTCGCTCGTTCGTTCGTATGTAAGTACGTACGTACCTTCGTTAGTACATACGTACGTTCGTTCGTTGTTTCATTCGTACGTTCGTTCTTTCGTACGTACTTACGTTCGTTCGTACATTCGTACGTACAAACGGACGTTCGTTTGTTCGTTGTTTCGTTCGCTAGTTCGTACTTACGCACGTACTTACTTACGAACGTACATCCGTTCGCTCATTCTTTCGTAACTACGTACGTACGTTCGTTCGTTAGTTATTTCGTACGTTCGTTAATTCGATCGTTCATACGCACTTACGTACGTACGATCGTTCGTTCGTAGGTTCGTTCTTTCGCTCGTTCCTTTCATCGTGTCGGTCGTTCTGTCGTACGTTCGTCCGTTCCTTCGTTTGTTGTTTCGTTCGTACGTTCAGTCGTTGTACGTTCGTTTATTCGTACGTATGAACGTGCGTACAAACGGACGTTCGTTTGTTCGTTCCTTCGTTTGCTCGTTCGTACGTACGTACGTATGTTCGTTCGATCATTCTTTCGTACCTACGTTCGTTCGTTCGTTAATTCGATCGTTCATACGTATTTACGTACGTAAGTTCGTTCGTTCGTTTGTTTGTTCGTTCGTTCGTTTTTTTCGTACCTACGTACGTTCGTTCTTTCAATCTTTCAGTCTTTCGTTAGTTTGGTCGTTAATTCGTTTGTTCGGTCGTTCGTACGTACGTACGTTAGTTCGTTAGTTCTTTCGTTGGTTCATTCTTTAGTTAGTTCGTTCATTCGTTCGTTCGTTCGTACGTAATTACGTACGTTCGTTCGTACATACGTACGTACGTTCCTTTTTTTCCTTCGTTCGTTCTTTCGTCCGTTCGTTCATTCGTACGTACGTTCGTTCTTTCGTTCGTACATACGAAAGTACGTTCGTTCGTACGTACGTATGTATGTACGTTCGTTCGTTATTTCGTTCTTAAAGCGTACGTTCCTACGTTCGTTCTTGCGTTCGTTCGTTCGTTCATTCGTACGTACGTACGTTCCTTCGTTCGTACGAAAGTACGTCCGTTCGTTCGGTCGTTCGTACCTACGTATTTACGTACGCTCGTTCGTTCATTCGTTCGTACATACATACGTACGTACGTATATACGTTCGTTCGTTTGTACGTACGTACTTATGTACCTGCGTACGTTCGTTCGTTCGATCCTTCGTTCATTCTTACATACGTACGTATGTACGTTCGTTCGTTCGTAAGTACGTACGTTCTTCCTTTTTCCTTTCGTTCGTTCTTTTTTTTGTTCGTTCGTGGGATCATTCAATCGTACGTACGTCCGTAGGTTCGTTCTTGCGTTCGGTCGGTTGGTCGTACGTACGTATGTTCGTTCTTGCGTTCGGTCGGTTGGTCGTACGTACGTATGTTCGTTCGTAAAACGTACGTTCCTACGTTCGTTCGTACATACGTAATAACGTAGGTACGTTCTTTCGTTCGTTCGTACGTAAGTTCACTCGTTAGTTCGTTCGTACGTTCGTTAATACGTACGTTCGTTCGTTCGTTCCTTCATTCCGTTCGTTCGTTTGTTCGTACGTACTACAGTTCGTTCGTACGTAGGTACGTACTTTTATTCGCTCGTCCGTTCCTTCGTTCGTACGTATGGACGTATGTAGTTGCTTTCGTTCGATTATTCGTTTGTCCGTAAGTACGTACATACGTTCGTTCGTTCGTTCAATCGTCCGTACTTAGGTACGTTCGTTCGCTCATACCTTCGTAATTACGTACGTACGTTCGTTCGATAATTCGATCGTTCATACGTATTTACGTACGTACGGTCGTTCGTTCGTTCTTTCGCTCGTTCCTTTGATCGTGTCGGTCGTACGTTCGTCCGTTCCTTCGTTCGTACGTTCGGTCGTTGTACGTTCGTAAATACTTACGCTCGCTCGTTTGTTCATTCGTTTATTCGTACGTATGAACGTGCGTACAAACGGACGTTCGTTTGCTCGTTCTTTCGTTTGCTCGTTCGTACGTACGTACGTTCGTTCGCTCATTCTTTCGTACCTACGTTCGTTCGCTATTTCGTTCGTTCGTTAATTCGATGGTTCATACGTATTTACGTACGTAATATCGTTCGTTCGTTTGTTCGTTCGTTCGTTTTATTCGTACCTACGTACGTTCGTTCTTTCGTTCTTTCAATCTTTCATTCGTTCGTTAGTTCTGTCGTTAATTCGTACGTAAATACGTACGTTCGTTCGCTCATTTGTACGTACGTACGTTTGTTCGTTGGTTCGATCGGTCGTTCGTACGTACGTACGTTAGTTCTTTCGTTGGTTCATTCTTTAGTTAGTTCGTTCATTCGTTCGTTCGTTCCTTTGTAAGTCCGTTCGTTCGTACGTACTTACGTACGTTCGTAAGTTCGTTCGTTCGTTAGTAAGTACGTATGCTCGTTGTTTCCTTCGTTCGTTCTTTCATCCGTTCGTTCATTCGTACGTTCGTTCTTTTGTTCGTACATACGAAAGTACGTTCGTTCGTACGTACGTATGTATGTACGTTCGTTCGTTATTTCGTTCTTAAAGCGTACGTTCCTACGTTCGTTCGTTCATTCGTACGTACGTACGTTCTTTCGTTCGTACGTACGTATGAATGTACGTCCGTTCGTTCGGTCGTTCGTACCTACGTATTTACATACGCTCGTTCGTTCATTCGTTCGTACATACATACGTACGTATATACGTTCGTTCGTTTGTACGTACGTACTTATCTACCTGCGTACGTTCGTTCGATCCTTCGTTCATTTTTACATACGTACGTATGTACGTACGTTCGTTTGTTAGTTCGTTCGTAAGTACGTACGTACGTTCTTCCTTTTTTCTTTCGTTCGTTCGTTCTTTTGTTCGTTCGTGGGATCTTTCAATCGTACGTACGTCCGTAGGTTCTTTCTTTCGTTCGTACATACCTTCGTTCGTTCGGTCGGTTGGTCGTACGTACGTATGTTCGTTCGTAAAACGTACGTTCCTACGTTCGTTAATACGTACGTTCGCTCGTTCCTTCATTCCGTTCGTTCGTTTGTTCGTACGTACTACAGTTCGTTCGTACATAGGTACGTACTTTCATTCGCTCGTCCGTTCCTTCGTTCGTACGTATGTAGTTGCTTTCGTTCGTTTATTCGTTTGTCCGTACGTACGTACATACGTTCGTTCGTTCGTTCAATAGTCCGTTCTTTCGTACGTACGTACGTACGTACTTAGGTACGTTCGTTTCCTCGTTCGTTCGCTCGTTCATTCTTTTGTTTCTTCCATCGTTCGTACATTGGTTCTTTCGTACGTTCGTTCGTTAGTTCTCACGTACGTGCGTTCGTTCGATCGTTCTTTTCTACGTACGTACTTACGAACGTACATCCGTACGTACGTTTGTTCGCTCGTTCTTTATTGACTGCGTACGTTTGTTCGTTCAATCGTTCATACATATTTACGTAAGTAAGTTCGTTCGTTCGTTCCTTTTTCTTACCTACGTACGTTTGTTCTTTCATTCGTTCGTTAGTTCTTTCGTTCATTTGTACGTAAGTACGTACGTTCGTTCGTTCATTCACTTGTACGTACTTACGTTCGTTCGTTGGTTCGCTCGGTCTTTCGTACGTTCGTCCGGTCGTTCGTTAGTTCTTTCGTTGTTTCATTCTTTGGTTCATTCGTTCGTTCGTTCGTACGTATGTACGTTCCTTTCTTCATTCGTACGTACGTACTTAGGTACGTATTAACGTACGTACATTCGTTCGTTCGATCGTTCTTTCGTACGCACTTATCTACGTATATACGTTCGTTCGCTAGTTCCTTCGCTCGTTCGGTCGTTGTACGTTCGTACATACTTACGCACGTTCGTTCGTTTATTCGTACGTATGAACGTGCGTACAAACGTACGTTCGTTTGTTCGTTCCTTCGTTTGCTCGTTCGTACGTACGTACGTATGTTCGTTCGATCATTCTTTCGTACCTACGTTCGTTCGTTCGTTAATTCGATCGTTCATACGTATTTACGTACGTAAGTTCGTTCGTTCGTTTTTTTCGTACCTACGTACGTTCGTTCTTTCAATCTTTCATTCTTTCGTTAGTTTGGTTGTTAATTCGTACGTAAATACGTACGTTCGTTTGTTCATTTGTACGTACGTACGTTTGTTTGTTGGTTCGATCGGTCGTTCGTACGTACGTACGTTAGTTCGTTCGTTGGTTCATTCTTTAGTTAGTTCGTTCATTCGTTCGTTCGTACGTAATTACGTACGTTCGTTCGTACATACGTACGTACGTTCCTTTTTTTCCTTCGTTCGTTCTTTCGTACGTTCGTTGCATCGTTCGTTCATTCGTACGTACGTTCATACGTTCGTTCGTACATACGTAATAACGTAGGTACGTTCTTTCGTTCGTTCGTACGTAAGTTCACTCGTTAGTTCGTTCGTACGTTCGTTAATACGTACGTTCGTTCGTACGTTCGCTCGTTCCTTCATTCCGTTCGTTCGTTTGTTCGTACGTACTACAGTTCGTTCGTACATAGGTACGTACTTTCATTCGCTCGTCCGTTCCTTCGTTCGTACGTATGGACGTATGTAGTTGCTTTCGTTCGTTTATTCGTTTGTCCGTACGTACGTACATACGTTCGTTCAATCGTCCGTTCTTTCGTACGTACGTACGTACTTAGGTACGTTCGTTTCCTCGTTCGTTCGCTCGTTCATTCATTCGTTCATTCTTTTGTGTCTTCCATCGTTCGCTCATTGGTTCTTTCGTACGTACGTTCGTTCGTTAGTTCTCACGTACGTTCGTTCAATCGTCCGTTCTTTCGTACGTACGTACGTACTTAGGTACGTTCGTTTCCTCGTTCGTTCGCTCGTTCATTCATTCGTTCATTCTTTTGTTTCTTCCATCGTTCGATCGTTCATACATATTTACGTAAGTAAGTTCGTTCGTTCGTTTTTTCTTACCTACGTACGTTTGTTCTTTCATTCGTTCGTTAGTTCTTTCGTTCATTTGTACGTAAGTACGTACGTTCGTTCGTTCATTCACTTGTACGTACTTACGTTCGTTCGTTGGTTCGCTCGGTCTTTCGTACGTACGTACGTTCGTTCGTTAGTTATTTCGTTGTTTCATTCTTTGGTTCATTCGTCCGTTCGTTCGTACGTATGTACGTTCCTTTCTTCATTCGTACGTACGTACTTATGTACGTATTTACGTACGTACATTCGTTCGTTCGATCGTTCTTTCGTACGCACTTATCTACGTATATACGTTCGTTCGCTAGTTCCTTCGCTCGTTCGTTCGTATGTAAGTACGTACGTACGATCGTTAGTACATACGTACGGTCGTTCGTTGTTTCGTTCGTACGTTCGTTCTTCCGTACGTACTTACGTTCGTTCGTTCATTCGTACGTACAAACGGACGTTCGTTTGTTCGTTGTTTCGTTCGTTTGTTCGCTAGTTCGTACTTACGCACGTACTTACTTACGAACGTACATCCGTACGTACGTTCGTTCGCTCATTCTTTCGTAACTACGTACGTACGTTCGTTCGTTCGTTATTTCGTACGTTCGTTAATTCGATCGTTCATACGTACTTACGTACGTACGATCGTTCGTTCGTAGGTTCGTTCTTTCGCTCGTTCCTTTGATCGTGTCGGTCGTTCTGTCGTACGTTCCTTCGTTCGTTGTTTCGTTCGTACGTTCGGTCGTTGTACGTTCGTACATACTTACGCACGTTCGTTCGTTTATTCGTACGTATGAACGTCCGTACAAACGGACGTTCGTTTGTTCGTTCCTTCGTTTGCTCGTTCGTACGTACGTACGTATGTTCGTTCGCTCATTCTTTCGTACCTACGTTCGTTAATTCGATCGTTCATACGTATTTACGTACGTAAGTTCGTTCGTTCGTTTGTTTGTTCGTTCGTTCGTTTTTTTCGTACCTACGTACGTTCGTTCTTTCAATCTTTCATTCTTTCGTTAGTTTGGTTGTTAATTCGTACGTAAATACGTACGTTCGTTTGTTCATTTGTACGTACGTACGTTTGTTTGTTGGTTCGATCGGTCGTTCGTACGTACGTATGTTAGTTCGTTCGTTGGTTCATTCTTTAGTTAGTTCGTTCATTCGTTCGTTCGTACGTAATTACGTACGTTCGTTCGTACATACGTACGTACGTTCCTTTTTTTCCTTCGTTCGTTCTTTCGTACGTTCGTTCTTTCGTACGTTCGTTGCATCGTTCGTTCATTCGTACGTACGTTCGTTCTTTCGTTCGTTCGTACGTACGTATGTATGTACGTTCGTTCGTTATTTCGTTCTTAAAGCGTACGTTCCTTCGTTCGTACGTACGTACGAAAGTACGTCCGTTCGTTCAATCGTTCGTACCTACGTATTTAAGTACGTTCGTTCGTTCATTCGTTCGTACATACATACGTACGTACGTATATACGTTCGTTCGTTTGTACGTACGTACTTATCTACCTGCGTACGTTCGTTCGTTCGATCCTTCGTTCATTCTTACATACGTACGTATGTACGTTCGTTCGTAAGTACGTACGTACGTTCTTCCTTTTTCCTTTTGTTCGTTCGTGGGATCTTTCAATCGTACGTCCGTCCGTAGGTTCGTTCTTTCGTTCGGTCGGTTGGTCGTACGTACGTATGTTCGTTCGTAAAACGTACGTTCATACGTTCGTTCGTACACACGTAATAACGTAGGTACGTTCTTTCGTTCGTTCGTACGTAAGTTCACTCGTTAGTTCGTTCGTACGTTCGTTAATACGTACGTTCGTTCGTACGTTCGCTCGTTCCTTCATTCCGTTCGTTCGTTTGTTCGTACGTACTACAGTTCGTTCGTACATAGGTACGTACTTTCATTCGCTCGTCCGTTCCTTCGTTCGTACGTATGGACGTATGTAGTTGCTTTCGTTCGTTTATTCGTTTGTCCGTACGTACGTACATACGTTCGTTCAATCGTCCGTTCTTTCGTACGTACGTACGTACTTAGGTACGTTCGTTTCCTCGTTCGTTCGCTCGTTCATTCATTCGTTCATTCTTTTGTTTCTTCCATCGTTCGCTCATTGGTTCTTTGGTACGTACGTACGTTCGTTCGTTCTTTTCTACGTACGTACGTTTGTTCGCTCGTTCTTTAGTGACTGCGTCCGTTCGTTCGTTCGATCGTTCATACATATTTACTTAAGTAAGTTCGTTCGTTCGTTTTTTTTACCTACGTACGTTTGTTCTTTCATTCGTTCGTTAGTTCTTTCGTTCATTTGTACGTAAGTACGTACGTTCGTTCGTTCATTCACTTGTACGTACTTACGTTCGTTCGTTGGTTCGCTCGGTCTTTCGTACGTACGTACGTTCGTTCGTTAGTTCTTTCGTTGTTTCATTCTTTGGTTCATTCGTCCGTTCGTTCGTACGTATGTACGTTCCTTTCTTCATTCGTACGTACGTACTTATGTACGTATTTACGTACGTACATTCGTTCGTTCGATCGTTCTTTCGTACGCACTTATCTACGTATATACGTTCGTTCGCTAGTTCCTTCGCTCGTTCGTTCGTATGTAAGTACGTACGTACGATCGTTAGTACATACGTACGTTCGTTCGTTGTTTCGTTCGTACGTTCGTTCTTTCGTACGTACTTACGTTCGTTCGTTCGTTCATTCGTACGTACAAACGGACGTTCGTTTGTTCGTTGTTTCGTTCGTTTGTTCGCTAGTTCGTACTTACGCACGTACTTACTTACGAACGTACATCCGTACGTACGTTCGTTCGCTCATTCTTTCGTAACTACGTACGTACGTTCGTTCGTTCGTTAATTCGATCGTTCATACGTACTTACGTACGTACGATCGTTCGTTCGTAGGTTCGTTCTTTCGCTCGTTCCTTTGATCGTTCTGTCGTACGTTCGTCCGTTCCTTCGTTCGTTGTTTCGTTCGTACGTTCGGTCGTTGTACGTTCGTACATACTTACGCACGTTCGTTCGTTTGTTCGTTTGCTCGTTCGTACGTACGTACGTATGTTCGTTCGCTCATTCTTTCGTACCTACGTTCGTTCGTTCGTTAATTCGATCGTTCATACGTATTTACGTACGTAAGTTCGTTCGTTCGTTTTTTTCGTACCTACGTACGTTCGTTCTTTCAATCTTTCATTCTTTCGTTAGTTTGGTCGTTAATTCGTACGTAAATACGTACGTTCGTTTGTTCATTTGTACGTACGTACGTACGTACGTTTGTTTGTTGGTTCGATCGGTCGTTCGTACGTACGTTAGTTCGTTAGTTCTTTCGTTGGTTCATTCTTTAGTTAGTTCGTTCGTTCGATCGTTCATTCGTACGTACGTACGTTCCTTCGTTCGTACGTACGTACGAAAGTACGTCCGTTCGTTCAATCGTTCGTACCTACGTATTTAAGTACGTTCGTTTGTTCATTCGTTCGTACATACATACGTACGTACGTATATACGTTCGTTCGTTTGTACGTACGTACTTATCTACCTGCGTACGTTCGTTCGTTCGATCCTTCGTTCATTCTTACATACGTGCGTATGTACGTTCGTTCGTAAGTACGTACGTACGTTCTTCCTTTTTCCTTTCGTTCGTTCGTTCTTTTGTTCGTTCGTGGGATCTTTCAATCGTACGTCCGTCCGTAGGTTCGTTCTTTCGTTCGGTCGTTTTTTTCGTACCTACGTACGTTCGTTCTTTCAATCTTTCATTCTTTCGTTAGTTTGGTTGTTAATTCGTACGTAAATACGTACGTTCGTTTGTTCATTTGTACGTACGTACGTTTGTTTGTTGGTTCGATCGGTCGTTCGTACGTACGTATGTTAGTTCGTTCGTTGGTTCATTCTTTAGTTAGTTCGTTCATTCGTTCGTTCGTACGTAATTACGTACGTTCGTTCGTACATACGTACGTACGTTCCTTTTTTTCCTTCGTTCGTTCTTTCGTACGTTCGTTCTTTCGTACGTTCGTTGCATCGTTCGTTCATTCGTACGTACGTTCGTTCTTTCGTTCGTTCGTACGTACGTATGTATGTACGTTCGTTCGTTATTTCGTTCTTAAAGCGTACGTTCCTTCGTTCGTACGTACGTACGAAAGTACGTCCGTTCGTTCAATCGTTCGTACCTACGTATTTAAGTACGTTCGTTCGTTCATTCGTTCGTACATACATACGTACGTACGTATATACGTTCGTTCGTTTGTACGTACGTACTTATCTACCTGCGTACGTTCGTTCGTTCGATCCTTCGTTCATTCTTACATACGTACGTATGTACGTTCGTTCGTAAGTACGTACGTACGTTCTTCCTTTTTCCTTTTGTTCGTTCGTGGGATCTTTCAATCGTACGTCCGTCCGTAGGTTCGTTCTTTCGTTCGGTCGGTTGGTCGTACGTACGTATGTTCGTTCGTAAAACGTACGTTCATACGTTCGTTCGTACACACGTAATAACGTAGGTACGTTCTTTCGTTCGTTCGTACGTAAGTTCACTCGTTAGTTCGTTCGTACGTTCGTTAATACGTACGTTCGTTCGTACGTTCGCTCGTTCCTTCATTCCGTTCGTTCGTTTGTTCGTACGTACTACAGTTCGTTCGTACATAGGTACGTACTTTCATTCGCTCGTCCGTTCCTTCGTTCGTACGTATGGACGTATGTAGTTGCTTTCGTTCGTTTATTCGTTTGTCCGTACGTACGTACATACGTTCGTTCAATCGTCCGTTCTTTCGTACGTACGTACGTACTTAGGTACGTTCGTTTCCTCGTTCGTTCGCTCGTTCATTCATTCGTTCATTCTTTTGTTTCTTCCATCGTTCGCTCATTGGTTCTTTGGTACGTACGTACGTTCGTTCGTTCTTTTCTACGTACGTACGTTTGTTCGCTCGTTCTTTAGTGACTGCGTCCGTTCGTTCGTTCGATCGTTCATACATATTTACTTAAGTAAGTTCGTTCGTTCGTTTTTTCTTACCTACGTACGTTTGTTCTTTCATTCGTTCGTTAGTTCTTTCGTTCATTTGTACGTAAGTACGTACGTTCGTTCGTTCATTCACTTGTACGTACTTACGTTCGTTCGTTGGTTCGCTCGGTCTTTCGTACGTACGTACGTTCGTTCGTTAGTTCTTTCGTTGTTTCATTCTTTGGTTCATTCGTCCGTTCGTTCGTACGTATGTACGTTCCTTTCTTCATTCGTACGTACGTACTTATGTACGTATTTACGTACGTACATTCGTTCGTTCGATCGTTCTTTCGTACGCACTTATCTACGTATATACGTTCGTTCGCTAGTTCCTTCGCTCGTTCGTTCGTATGTAAGTACGTACGTACGATCGTTAGTACATACGTACGTTCGTTCGTTGTTTCGTTCGTACGTTCGTTCTTTCGTACGTACTTACGTTCGTTCGTTCGTTCATTCGTACGTACAAACGGACGTTCGTTTGTTCGTTGTTTCGTTCGTTTGTTCGCTAGTTCGTACTTACGCACGTACTTACTTACGAACGTACATCCGTACGTACGTTCGTTCGCTCATTCTTTCGTAACTACGTACGTACGTTCGTTCGTTCGTTAATTCGATCGTTCATACGTACTTACGTACGTACGATCGTTCGTTCGTAGGTTCGTTCTTTCGCTCGTTCCTTTGATCGTTCTGTCGTACGTTCGTCCGTTCCTTCGTTCGTTGTTTCGTTCGTACGTTCGGTCGTTGTACGTTCGTACATACTTACGCACGTTCGTTCGTTTGTTCGTTTGCTCGTTCGTACGTACGTACGTATGTTCGTTCGCTCATTCTTTCGTACCTACGTTCGTTCGTTCGTTAATTCGATCGTTCATACGTATTTACGTACGTAAGTTCGTTCGTTCGTTTTTTTCGTACCTACGTACGTTCGTTCTTTCAATCTTTCATTCTTTCGTTAGTTTGGTCGTTAATTCGTACGTAAATACGTACGTTCGTTTGTTCATTTGTACGTACGTACGTACGTACGTTTGTTTGTTGGTTCGATCGGTCGTTCGTACGTACGTTAGTTCGTTAGTTCTTTCGTTGGTTCATTCTTTAGTTAGTTCGTTCGTTCGATCGTTCATTCGTACGTACGTACGTTCCTTCGTTCGTACGTACGTACGAAAGTACGTCCGTTCGTTCAATCGTTCGTACCTACGTATTTAAGTACGTTCGTTTGTTCATTCGTTCGTACATACATACGTACGTACGTATATACGTTCGTTCGTTTGTACGTACGTACTTATCTACCTGCGTACGTTCGTTCGTTCGATCCTTCGTTCATTCTTACATACGTGCGTATGTACGTTCGTTCGTAAGTACGTACGTACGTTCTTCCTTTTTCCTTTCGTTCGTTCGTTCTTTTGTTCGTTCGTGGGATCTTTCAATCGTACGTCCGTCCGTAGGTTCGTTCTTTCGTTCGGTCGGTTGGTCGTACGTACGTATGTTCGTTCGTAAAACGTACGTTCATACGTTCGTTCGTACATACGTAATAACGTAGGTACGTTCTTTCGTTCGTTCGTACGTAAGTTCACTCGTTAGTTCGTTCGTACGTTCGTTAATACGTACGTTCGTTCGTACGTTCGCTCGTTCCTTCATTCCGTTCGTTCGTTTGTTCGTACGTACTACAGTTCGTTCGTACATAGGTACGTACTTTCATTCGCTCGTCCGTTCCTTCGTTCGTAGGTATGTAGTTGCTTTCGTTCGTTTATTCGTTTGTCCGTACGTACGTACATACGTTCGTTCAATCGTCCGTTCTTTCGTACGTACGTACGTACTTAGGTACGTTCGTTTCCTCGTTCGTTCGCTCGTTCATTCATTCGTTCATTCTTTTGTGTCTTCCATCGTTCGCTCATTGGTTCTTTCGTACGTACGTACGTACGTTCGTTCGTTAGTTCTCACGTACGTTCGTTCGTTCGTTCAATCGTCCGTTCTTTCGTACGTACGTACGTACGTACTTAGGTACGTTCGTTTCCTCGTTCGTTCGCTCGTTCATTCATTCGTTCATTCTTTTGTTTCTTCCATCGTTCGCTCATTGGTTCTTTCGTACGTACGTTAGTTCGTTAGTTCTCACGTACGTTCGTTCGTTCGATCGTTCATACATATTTACGTAAGTAAGTTCGTTCGTTGATCGTTCGTTTGTTCGTTAGTTCTTTCGTTCATTTGTACGTAAGTACGTACGTTCGTTCTTTCGCTCGTTCCTTTGATCGTGTCGGTCGTTCTGTCGTACGTTCGTCCGTTCCTTCGTTCGTTGTTTCGTTCGTACGTTCGGTCGTTGTACGTTCGTACATACTTACGCACGTTCGTTCGTCTGCTCGTTCGTACGTACGTACGTACGTATGTTCGTTCGCTCATTCTTTCGTACCTACGTTCGTTCGTTCGTTAATTCGATCGTTCATACGTATTTACGTATGTAAGTTCGTTCGTTCGTTTTTTTCGTACCTACGTACGTTCGTTCTTTCAATCTTTCATTCTTTCGTTAGTTTGGTCGTTAATTCGTACGTAAATACGTACGTTCGTTTGTTCATTTGTACGTACGTACGTACGTACGTTTGTTTGTTGGTTCGATCGGTCGGTCGTTCGTACGTACGTACGTTAGTTCGTTAGTTGTTTCGTTGGTTCATTCTTTAGTTAGTTCGTACGTAATTACGTACGTTCGTTCGTACATACGTACGTACGTTCCTTTTTTTCCTTCGTTCGTTCTTTCGTCCGTTCGTTGCATCGTTCGTTCATTCGTACGTACGTTCGTACATACGAAAGTACGTTCGTTCGTACGTATGTACGTTCGTACGTACGTACGAAAGTACGTCCGTTCGTTCAATCGTTCGTACCTACGTATTTAAGTACGTTCGTTCGTTCATTCGTTCGTACATACATACGTACGTATATACGTTCGTTCGTTTGTACGTACGTACTTATCTACCTGCGTACGTTCGTTCGTTCGATCCTTCGTTCATTCTTGTTCGTAAGTACGTACGTACGTTCTTCCTTTTTCCTTTTGTTCGTTCGTGGGATCTTTCAATCGTACGTCCGTCCGTAGGTTCTTTCTTTCGTTCGGTCGGTTGGTCGTACGTACGTATGTTCGTTCGTAAAACGTACGTTCCTACGTTCGTTCGTACATACGTAATAACGTAGGTACGTTCTTTCGTTCGTTCGTACGTAAGTTCACTCGTTAGTTCGTTCGTACGTTCGTTAATACGTACGTTCGTTCGTTCTTTCATTCCGTTCGTTCGTTTGTTCGTACGTACTACAGTTCGTTCGTACATAGGTACGTACTTTCATTCGCTCGTCCGTTCCTTCGTTCGTACGTATGGACGTATGTAGTTGCTTTCGTTCGTTTATTCGTTTGTCCGTACGTACGTACATACGTTCGTTCAATCGTCCGTTCTTTCGTACGTACGTACTTAGGTACGTTCGTTTCCTCGTTCGTTCGCTCGTTCATTCATTCGTTCATTCTTTTGTGTCTTCCATCGTTCGCTCATTGGTTCTTTCGTACGTACGTACGATCGTTCGTTCTTTTCTACGTACGTACTTACGAACGTACATCCGTACGTACGTTTGTTTGCTCGTTCTTTATTGACTGCGTATGTTCGTTCGTTCGATCGTTCATACATATTTACGTAAGTAAGTTCGTTCGTTGATCGTTCGTTTTTTCTTACCTACGTACGTTTTTTCTTTCATTCGTTCGTTAGTTCTTTCGTTCATTTGTACGTAAGTACGTACGTTCGTTCGTTCATTCACTTGTACGTACTTACGTTCGTTCGTTGGTTCGCTCGGTCTTTCGTACGTACGTTCGTTCGTTGGTTCGCTCGGTCTTTCGTACGTACGTTCGTTCGTTTGTTAGTTCTTTCGTTGTTTCATTCTTTGGTTCATTCGTTCGTTCGTTCGTACGTATGTACGTTCCTTTCTTCATTCGTACGTACGTACTTAGGTACGTATTTACGTACGTACATTCGTTCCTTCGATCGTTCTTTCGTACGCACTTATCTACGTATATACGTTCGTTCGCTAGTTCCTTCGCTCGTTCGTTCGTATGTAAGTACATACGTACGTTCGTTCGTTCGTTCTTTCGTACGTACTTACGTTCGTTCATTCGTACGTACAAACGGACGTTCGTTTGTTCGTTGTTTCGTTCGTTTGTTCGCTAGTTCATACTTACGCACGTACTTACTTACGAACGTACATCCGTACGTACGTTCGTTCGCTCATTCTTTCGTAACTACGTACGTACGTTCGTTCGTTCGTTATTTCGTACGTTCGTTAATTCGATCGTTCATACGTACTTACGTACGTACGATCGTTCGTTCGTAGGTTCGTTCTTTCGCTCGTTCCTTTGATCGTGTCGGTCGTTCTGTCGTACGTTCGTCCGTTCCTTCGTTCGTTGTTTCGTTCGTACGTTCGGTCGTTGTACGTTCGTACATACTTAGGCACGTTCGTTCGTTTATTCGTACGTATGAACGTGCGTACAAACGGACGTTCGTTTGTTCGTTCCTTCGTTTGCTCGGTCGTACGTACGTACGTTCGTACGTACGTATGTTCGTTCGCTCATTCTTTCGTTCGTTAATTCGATCGTTCATACGTATTTACGTACGTAAGTTCGTTCGTTCGTTTGTTTGTTCGTTCGTTTTTTTCGTACCTACGTACGTTCGTTCTTTCAATCTTTCATTCTTTCGTTAGTTTGGTCGTTAATTCGTACGTAAATACGTACGTTCGTTTGTTCATTTGTACGTACGTACGTACGTACGTTTGTTTGTTGGTTCGATCGGTCGTTCGTACGTACGTACGTTAGTTCGTTAGTTCTTTCGTTGGTTCATTCTTTAGTTAGTTCGTTCATTCGTTCGTTCGTACGTAATTACGTACGTTCGTTCGTACATACGTACGTACGTTCCTTTTTTTCCTTCGTTCGTTCTTTCGTCCGTTCGTTGCATCGTTCGTTCATTCGTTCGTACATACGAAAGTACGTTCGTTCGTACGTACGTATGTATGTACGTTCGTTCGTTATTTCGTTCTTAAAGCGTACGTTCCTACGTCCGTTCTTGCGTTCGTTCGTTCGTTCGTTCATTCGTACGTACGTACGTTCCTTCGTTCGTACGTACGTACGAAAGTACGTCCGTTCGTTCAATCGTTCGTACCTACGTATTTAAGTACGTTCGTTCGTTCATTCGTTCGTACATACATACGTACGTACGTATATAAGTTCATTCGTTTGTACGTACGTACTTATCTACCTGCGTACGTTCGTTCGTTCGATCCTTCGTTCATTCTTACATACGTGCGTATGTACGTTCGTTCGTAAGTACGTACGTACGTTCTTCCTTTTTCCTTTCGTTCGTTCGTTCTTTTGTTCGTTCGTGGGATCTTTCAATCGTACGTCCGTCCGTAGATTCGTTCTTTCGTTCGGTCGGTTGGTCGTACGTACGTATGTTCGTTCGTAAAACGTACGTTCCTACGTTCGTTCGTACATACGTAATAACGTAGGTACGTTCTTTCGTTCTTTCGTTCGTTCGTACGTAAGTTCACTCGTTAGTTCGTTCGTACGTTCGCTCGTTCCTTCATTCCGTTCGTTCAATCGTCCGTTCTTTCGTACGTACGTACGTACTTAGGTACGTTCGTTTCCTCGTTCGTTCGCTCGTTCATTCTTTTGTGTCTTCCATCGTTCGCTCATTGGTTCTTTCGTACGTACGTACGTACGTACGTTCGTTCGTTAGTTTTCACGTACGTTCGTTCGTTCGTTCAATCGTCCGTTCTTTCGTACGTACGTACGTACTTAGGTACGTTCGTTTCCTCGTTCGTTCGCTCGTTCATTCATTCGTTCATTCTTTTGTTTCTTCCATCGTTCGCTCATTGGTTCTTTCGTACGTACGTACTACAGTTCGTTCGTACATAGGTACGTACTTTCATTCGCTCGTCCGTTCCTTCGTTCGTACGTATGGACGTATGTAGTTGCTTTCGTTCGTTTATTCGTTTGTCCGTACGTACGTACGTTCGTTCAATCGTCCGTTCTTTCGTACGTACGTACGTACGTACTTAGGTACGTTCGTTTCCTCGTTCGTTCGCTCGTTCATTCATTCGTTCATTCTTTTGTGTCTTCCATCGTTCGCTCATTGGTTCTTTCGTACGTACGTACGTACGATCGTTCGTTCTTTTCTACGTACGTACTTACGAACGTACATCCGTACGTACGTTTGTTTGCTCGTTCTTTATTGACTGCGTATGTTCGTTCGTTCGATCGTTCATACATATTTACGTAAGTAAGTTCGTTCGTTGATCGTTCGTTCGTTCGTTTTTTCTTACCTACGTACGTTTGTTCTTTCATTCGTTCGTTAGTTCTTTCGTTCATTTGTACGTAAGTACGTACGTTCGTTCGTTCATTCACTTGTACGTACTTACGTTCGTTCGTTGGTTCGCTCGGTCTTTCGTACGTACGTTCGTTCGTTTGTTAGTTCTTTCGTTGTTTCATTCTTTGGTTCATTCGTTCGTTCGTTCGTACGTATGTACGTTCCTTTCTTCATTCGTACGTACGTACTTAGGTACGTATTTACGTACGTACATTCGTTCGTTCGATCGTTCTTTCGTACGCACTTATCTACGTATATACGTTCGTTCGCTAGTTCCTTCGCTCGTTCGTTCGTATGTAAGTACATACGTACGTTCGTTCGTTGTTTCGTTCGTTCTTTCGTACGTACTTACGTTCGTTCATTCGTACGTACAAACGGACGTTCGTTTGTTCGTTGTTTCGTTCGTTTGTTCGCTAGTTCATACTTACGCACGTACTTACTTACGAACGTACATCCGTACGTACGTTCGTTCGCTCATTCTTTCGTAACTACGTACGTACGTTCGTTCGTTCGTTATTTCGTACGTTCGTTAATTCGATCGTTCATACGTACTTACGTACGTACGATCGTTCGTTCGTAGGTTCGTTCTTTCGCTCGTTCCTTTGATCGTGTCGGTCGTTCTGTCGTACGTTCGTCCGTTCCTTCGTTCGTTGTTTCGTTCGTACGTTCGGTCGTTGTACGTTCGTACATACTTAGGCACGTTCGTTCGTTTATTCGTACGTTCGTACGTACGTATGTTCGTTCGCTCATTCTTTCGTTCGTTAATTCGATCGTTCATACGTATTTACGTACGTAAGTTCGTTCGTTCGTTTGTTTGTTCGTTCGTTTTTTTCGTACCTACGTACGTTCGTTCTTTCAATCTTTCATTCTTTCGTTAGTTTGGTCGTTAATTCGTACGTAAATACGTACGTTCGTTTGTTCATTTGTACGTACGTACGTACGTACGTTTGTTTGTTGGTTCGATCGGTCGTTCGTACGTACGTACGTTAGTTCGTTAGTTCTTTCGTTGGTTCATTCTTTAGTTAGTTCGTTCATTCGTTCGTTCGTACGTAATTACGTACGTTCGTTCGTACATACGTACGTACGTTCCTTTTTTTCCTTCGTTCGTTCTTTCGTCCGTTCGTTGCATCGTTCGTTCATTCGTACGTACGTTCGTACATACGAAAGTACGTTCGTTCGTACGTACGTATGTATGTACGTTCGTTCGTTATTTCGTTCTTAAAGCGTACGTTCCTACGTCCGTTCTTGCGTTCTTTCGTTCGTTCATTCGTACGTACGAAAGTACGTCCGTTCGTTCAATCGTTCGTACCTACGTATTTAAGTACGTTCGTTCGTTCATTCGTTCGTACATACATACGTACGTACGTATATACGTTCGTTCGTTTGTACGTACGTACTTATCTACCTGCGTACGTTCGTTCGTTCGATCCTTCGTTCATTCTTACATACGTGCGTATGTACGTTCGTTCGTAAGTACGTACGTACGTTCTTCCTTTTTCCTTTCGTTCGTTCGTTCTTTTGTTCGTTCGTGGGATCTTTCAATCGTACGTCCGTCCGTAGGTTCGTTCTTTCGTTCGGTCGGTTGGTCGTACGTACGTATGTTCGTTCGTAAAACGTACGTTCCTACGTTCGTTCGTACATACGTAATAACGTAGGTACGTTCTTTCGTTCGTTCGTACGTAAGTTCACTCGTTAGTTCGTTCGTACGTTCGCTCGTTCCTTCATTCCGTTCGTTCAATCGTCCGTTCTTTCGTACGTACGTACGTACTTAGGTACGTTCGTTTCCTCGTTCGTTCGCTCGTTCATTCTTTTGTGTCTTCCATCGTTCGCTCATTGGTTCTTTCGTACGTACGTACGTACGTACGTTCGTTCGTTCAATCGTCCGTTCTTTCGTACGTACGTACGTACTTAGGTACGTTCGTTTCCTCGTTCGTTCGCTCGTTCATTCATTCGTTCATTCTTTTGTTTCTTCCATCGTTCGCTCATTCGTTCTTTCGTACGTACGTACTACAGTTCGTTCGTACATAGGTACGTACTTTCATTCGCTCGTCCGTTCCTTCGTTCGTACGTATGGACGTATGTAGTTGCTTTCGTTCGTTTATTCGTTTGTCCGTACGTACGTACATACGTTCGTTCAATCGTCCGTTCTTTCGTACGTACGTACGTACGTACGTACTTAGGTACGTTCGTTTCCTCGTTCGTTCGCTCGTTCATTCATTCGTTCATTCTTTTGTGTCTTCCATCGTTCGCTCATTGGTTCTTTCGTACGTACGTACGATCGTACGTTCTTTTCTACGTACGTACTTACGAACGTACATCCGTACGTACGTTTGTTTGCTCGTTCTTTATTGACTGCGTATGTTCGTTCGTTCGATCGTTCATACATATTTACGTAAGTAAGTTCGTTCGTTGATCGTTCGTTCGTTCGTTTTTTCTTACCTACGTACGTTTGTTCTTTCATTCGTTCGTTAGTTCTTTCGTTCATTTGTACGTAAGTACGTACGTTCGTTCGTTCATTCACTTGTACGTACTTACGTTCGTTCGTTGGTTCGCTCGGTCTTTCGTACGTACGTTCGTTCGTTTGCTAGTTCTTTCGTTGTTTCATTCTTTGGTTCATTCGTTCGTTCGTTCGTACGTATGTACGTTCCTTTCTTCATTCGTACGTACTTAGGTACGTATTTACGTACGTACATTCGTTCGTTCGATCGTTCTTTCGTACGCACTTATCTACGTATATACGTTCGTTCGCTAGTTCCTTCGCTCGTTCGTTCGTATGTAAGTACATACGTACGTTCGTTCGTTCGTTGTTTCGTTCGTTCTTTCGTACGTACTTACGTTCGTTCATTCGTACGTACAAACGGACGTTCGTTTGTTCGTTGTTTCGTTCGTTTGTTCGCTAGTTCATACTTACGCACGTACTTACTTACGAACGTACATCCGTACGTACGTTCGTTCGCTCATTCTTTCGTAACTACGTACGTACGTTCGTTCGTTCGTTATTTCGTACGTTCGTTAATTCGATCGTTCATACGTACGTACGATCGTTCGATCGTAGGTTCGTTCTTTCGCTCGTTCCTTTGATCGTGTCGGTCGTTCTGTCGTACGTTCGTCCGTTCCTTCGTTCGTTGTTTCGTTCGTACGTTCGGTCGTTGTACGTTCGTACATACTTAGGCACGTTCGTTCGTTTATTCGTACGTTCGTACGTACGTATGTTCGTTCGCTCATTCTTTTGTTCGTTAATTCGATCGTTCATACGTATTTACGTACGTAAGTTCGTTCGTTCGTTTGTTTGTTCGTTCGTTTTTTTCGTACCTACGTACGTTCGTTCTTTCAATCTTTCATTCTTTCGTTAGTTTGGTCGTTAATTCGTACGTAAATACGTACGTTCGTTTGTTCATTTGTACGTACGTACGTACGTACGTTTGTTTGTTGGTTCGATCGGTCGTTCGTACGTACGTACGTTAGTTCGTTAGTTCTTTCGTTGCTTCATTCTTTAGTTAGTTCGTTCATTCGTTCGTTCGTACGTAATTCCGTACGTTCGTTCGTACATACGTACGTACGTTCCTTTTTTTCCTTCGTTCGTTCTTTCGTCCGTTCGTTGCATCGTTCGTTCATTCGTACGTACGTTCGTACATACGAAAGTACATTCGTTCGTACGTACGTATGTATGTACGTTCGTTCGTTATTTCGTTCTTAAAGCGTACGTTCCTACGTCCGTTCTTGCGTTCTTTCGTTCGTTCATTCGTACGTACGTACGTTCCTTCGTTCGTACGTACGTACGAAAGTACGTCCGTTCGTTCAATCGTTCGTACCTACGTATTTAAGTACGTTCGTTCGTTCATTCGTTCGTACATACATACGTACGTACGTATATACGTTCGTTCGTTTGTACGTACGTACTTATCTACCTGCGTACGTTCGTTCGTTCGCTAGTTCCTTCGCTCGTTGTTTCGTTCGTACGTTCGTTCTTTCGTACGTACTTACGTTCGTTCGTTCATTCGTACGTACAAACGGACGTTCGTTTGTTCGTTGTTTCGTTAGTTTGTTCGCTAGTTCGTACTTACGCACGTACTTACTTACGAACGTACATCCGTACGTACGTTCGTTCGCTCATTCTTTCGTAACTACGTACGAACGTTCGTTCGTTCGTTAATTCGATCGTACATACGTACTTACGATCGTTCGTTCGTAGGTTCGTTCTTCCGCTCGTTCCTTTGATCGTGTCGGTCGTTCTGTCGTACGTTCGTCCGTTCCTTCGTTCGTACGTTCGGTCGTTGTACGTTCGTAAATACTTACGCTCGTTCGTTCGTTCATTCGTTTATTCGTACGTATGAACGTGCGTACAAATTGACGTTCGTTTGTTCGTTCCTTCGTTTGCTCGTTCGTACGTACGTACGTTCGCTCATTCTTTCTTACCTACGTTCGTTCGTTCGTTAATTCGATCGTTCATACGTATTCACGTACGTAAGTTCGTTCGTTCGTTTGTTTGTTCGTTCGTTTTTTTCGTACCTACGTACGTTAGTTCTTTCGTTGGTTCATTCTTTAGTTAGTTCGTTCATTCGTTCGTTCGTACGTACGTACCTACGTAGGTAAGTACGTTCGTTCGTACGTACGTTCGTTGTTTCCTTCGTTCGTTCGTTCATTCGTACGTTCGTTCTTTCGTTCGTACATACGAAAGTACGTTCGTTCGTACGTAGGTGTGTATGTACGTTCGTTCGTTATTTCGTTCTTAAAACGTACGTTCCTACGTTCGTTCTTGCGTTCGTACGTATTTACGTACGTTCGTTCTTTCGTTCGTTCATTCGTTCGTACATACATACGTACGTATATTACGTTCGTTCGTTTGTACGTACGTACCTGCGTACGTTCGTTCGATCCTTCGTTCGTTCCTTCGTTCGTTCTTACATACGTACGTTCGTTCTTACATACGTACGTTCGTTTGTTAGTTCGTTCTTTTGTTCGTTCGTGGGATCTTTCAATCGTACGTACGCACGTAAGTTCGTTCTTTCGTTCGTTCAGTTGGTCGTACGCACGTATGTACGTACGTTCGTTCGTTATTTCGTTCGTAAAACGTACGTTCCTACGTTCGTTCGTACATACGTAATAACGTAGGTACGTTCTTTCGTTCGTTCGTACGTACGTAAGTTCATTTGTTAGTTCGTTCGTACGTTCGTTCGTACATACGTACGTTCGTTCGCTCGTTCCTTCATTTCGTTCGTTCGTTTGTACGTATGTACTATAGTTTGTTCGTACATACGTTTATTCGCTCGTCCGTTCCATCGTTCGTACGTACGGACGTATGTAGATGCTTTCGTTCGTTTATTCGTTCGTCCTTACGTACGTACATACGTTCGTTCGTTCGTTCAATCGTTCGTTCTTTTGTACGTACGTAGGTACCTTCGTTCGTTCTTTCATTCGTTCGTTCTTTCATTCGTTCGTTCGTTCATTCGTACGTAAGTTCGTTTATTTGAACGTACGAACGTTCGTTCGTTGATTCGCTCCGTCGTTCGTTAGTTCTTTCGTTGGTTCATTCTTTGGTTAGTTCTTTACTTTGTTCGTTCGTTCCTTCGTACGTATGTACGTTCGCTTTTTCATTCGTACGTACTACTTAGGTACGTATTTACGTACGTACATTCGATCGTTCTTTCGTACGCACTTATCTACGTACGTAAGTTCGTTCGCTAGTTCTATCGCTCGTTCGTTCGTATGTACGTACGTATGTACGATCTTTCGTTCTTACGTACGTTCGTTCCTTCGATCGCACGTTCGTACATACGTACGTCCGTACGTTCGTTCATTCGTAGTTTCGTTCGTACGGTCGGTGGTACGTACGTTCGTTCATTATTTCGTTCGTAATACGCTCGTTCTTGCGTTCGTTAGTTGGATCGTTCGTTCGTTCGCTCGTACGTTCGATCGTACATACGAAATAACGTAGGTACGTTCTTTCGTTCGTTCGTACGTACGTAAGTTCATTCGGACAAACGAATAAACGAACGAAAGCATCTACATACGTCCGTACGTAGAACGAACTAGCAAATGAATGTACGTCCGTTTGTTCGTACGTTCGTTCGTTCGTTAATTCGATCGTTCATACGTATTTACGAACGTAAGTTCGTTCGTTGTTCGTTTGTTCATTCGTTTTTTTCATACCTACGTACGTTCGTACTTTCGTTCTTTCGATCTTTCATTCGTTCGTTCATTCGTACGTAAGTACGTACCTTCGTTCGTTCATTTATACGTACGTACGTACATTCGTTCGTTGGTTCGCTCGGTCGTTCATACGTACGTACGTTAATTCATTAGTTGGTTTAATCTTTAGTTAGTTCGTTCGTTCGTACGGACGTATGTACGTTCGTACGTTAGTCGTTCGTTCGTTCTTACGTACGTTCGTTCGCTCGTGCACTCATTTTTTCGTGCATACGTACGTACGTTCGTTCGTTCGTTAATTCGATCGTTCATACGTATCTACGTACGTAAGTTCGTCCGTTCGTTCGTTTTTTTCGTACCTACGTACGTTCGTTCATTTGTACGTACTTTCGTTTGTTTGTTCGCTCGGTCGTTCGTATGTACGTACGTTAGTTCGTTAATTCTTTCGTTGGTTCATTATTTAGTTAGTTCGTTCGTTCTTTCGTACGTATGTACGTTTGTTCCTTTGTAAGTTCGTTCGTACGTACATACGTACGTTCGTACATACGTACGTTCGTACATACTTACGTACGAAGGAACGAACGAACGAACGAACGATCGAACGAATAAAAGTACGGACGTACGCAGATACGTAAGTACGTACGTACAAATGAACGAACGTATATACGTACGTTGGTACGTATTTACGAACGAATGAATGAACGAAGGAACGAACGTACGTAAGCAAGTACGTACAAACGATCAAACGAACGTACTTTCGTACGTACGTACGTACGAACGATCGA
>NC_142949.1:35500065-35502565 GCF_046866305.1 Octopus bimaculoides | reverse complement strand
ATGTGTGTATGTACACGTGTGTGTGTGTGTGTGTGTGTGTGTGCATATGCATTCGTGTGTGTATGTTTATTGTGATGTCTCCATAGGTCAGCTACTCGCAGTTGAACTGCCCCAGGAAGGGAGAGACACATTGGAGATATCGAAGCGGGCAACATCAACACCAGCTGCACATTTCAGCTGCAACACCTGCGTCAGCACTGAGCTGCTCCACCCTGCAGCAGATCATTTATAAATATTATGATAGATGCGGCATGCATCGGTAGTTGTGTAACAGTGGGGTGGGGGTGGGGCAGTGGAGGTAGTGTGTTGTGATGGTGATGGTGGTGGTGGTGGTGGTGGTGGTGATGGTAGTGTGTTGTGATAGATGTGTGGTGGTGATGGCGGAGGTGGTGTGTGTGTGTAGCATGTTGCAGTGTTGAACAGCTGTCAATGTTAAATGTAGTCTTCCTGTTATCTTTTATCTTTTACTTGTCTCACTCATTACACTGAGGCCATGCTGGAGCACTGACTTAAAGACTTTTTAGTCAAATGAATCAACCCCAGTACTCATCTTTTTCTAAAGCCTGGCACTTACTTTAACTAGTCTCTTTGGGCAAACTGCTAAGTTACAGGGATGTAAACACACCAACACCGGTTGTCAAGTGGTGGTGGGGGACAAACATTAACACAAACACACATACATAAATGATGGGCTTCTTTCAGTTTCCACCAAACAAATCCATTCACAAGCCTTTGGTTGGTCTGAGGTTATAGTAGGAGACACTTGCCCAAGGTACCACACAGTGGGACTGAACCCGGAACCATGTGGTTGGTAAGTAAGCTACTTACCACACAGCCACTCCTGCACTTATATTTATATATAAGTATGTGTGTATGTATGAGGGGGTGCTGAAAAGTTCCTGGCTTTAAGGGCATTGTGAAAATTCTTGCATTGGCCTCTGAACAGGTATCGCCATGACAACTTTCTCTGTCATGGTCAATGCAATGATCATACGCTACACACTTTCCTTCCAAGCACTGCTGTAAACAACAGAAGTGAGCTAGAAAGTTAAAACTTAGTGTACAAGCACAGCAGGGTTCAAGCTCAATCTGTGCCAAGTGGCTTCACTCTGCGTGCGTTAGCTTCATTACTATGGTAACAGTCCAGATACTTATTGATAACACCTTGTATGTGTATGTTTTTATATATACATACATGCATATGTGTGTGTGTGTGTGTGTGTGTGTGTGCTGGTATATATGTGTATATATGCACGTGCACATGTGCATGTTTGTGTGTGTGTGTGTGTGTTCTTAAAGGAAAACACTTCCTTATAAGGAAATTAAAACACAGGCCCAGCCAGTTAATATTCTTCAGGTTATCAGAAATGACATCACTGCCACCACCATCACCATCCCACCTTCACTACCACCACCACCTGCAGTAACATCATCATCATCATCATCATCAACAACAGGTTCAATCCGGACAGACCCGGAGCTAATCAGCAAGTGTACAGCCATCACCGCCATTATTGCCGTTATTATCATGTTCTCTGATAAGCCATCCAGGTTTTCTGTGGCACTAATTATGAAAGTAATTAGCATGGGAGGGTGGGGTTGGAGAGAGAGGTGGTTATAAAGATTTGCAGACAGTGTGGAGAGGAGGAGGAGGAGGAGGAAGAGGAATGAAAGAAGGTGTTATGTGAAACGTGGATGAAGAATCTGGGAGAGACGGAGAAGGAATTACATAATTACACACACTCACACACACAAACAAAACTACATACAGACAAAGGATTATGATATCTGGGACTATAAAAAAATCCTGCAAGACTTCCTTGAGGTTTAAAAGATGGTTACGAAAAGAAGACCCTTTCCTTCACAACCTGGCTACCAAGGAGGTGGTCGGTCAGAATGGATTTTAAATGCTTTCAATCCAACATATTCTGTGTCTGAATGCAAAAAGGGTTCCGGATATTCACAGCTGGATGAGCTTTGATCAGGGGTCTGCAGGAAGAGGGCTTACTGTGCTGGGGGATGAGAAAGAACCACAACAACAACAACTGCAACAGAGGAAACAAAAACAACAGCAGCAACAACAACAACAACACCAGCAGAAACTACAACAACTGCAACAGCAACAACAGTAGCAGCAGCAGTAACAACAACAACAACAATACCATCAAATACAATTTGGAAGCAGAACCAAAATAAGATAACTGGATTATGAAAGAGAGTTATTGTTTTTTTTTTCTTTCCTTTTGCTTTTTTTTTTTCTAAAAGTTCTTCCTTGAACCAATGAAAACCAAATATTATAAAAAATTTTTTTTAAATGGAAAAAATATCTCCGGGAACTAATAATGGTTTGTCATCTCGTGTGGTGTGGTGCTTGAAATGGTTCCAATATTGATCAATTTTTATGCTTCAAGAAACACAAAGAGAAGCAAAATGGTAAAACAACAGAACCAACATATTTCAATATTTTTCCAGATAATTAAGAATTCTTCTTCATGTTTAG
>NC_142949.1:35490065-35495065 GCF_046866305.1 Octopus bimaculoides | reverse complement strand
CATCATCATCATCATCATCATCATCATCATCATCATCATCATCATCATCATCATCATCATCATCATCATCATCATCATCATCATCATCATCATCATCATCATCATCATCATCATCATCATCATCATCATCATCATCATCATCATCATCATCATCATCATCATCATCATCATCATCATCATCATCATCATCATCATCATCATCATCATCATCATCATTATTATTATTATTATTATTATTATTATTATTATTATTATCAAGGCAGCAAGCTGGCAGAATTGCTAGCATGCTGGACGAAATGCTTAGTGGTATTTCATCCATCCCTACATTTTGAGTTCAAAATCCGCTGAAGTCGATTTAACCTTTCATCCTTTAGGAGTTGATAAATTAAATACCAGTTGAACACTAGGGGTGATGCAATCGATTACTCCCCTCCCTTAAAATTTAAGGCCTTATAACTATAGCAGAAAGGATCATTATTATTATTATTACTATTATTATTATTATTGTTATTATTATTATTATTATTATTATTATCATCATCATCGTTTAACGTCCGCTTTCCATGCTAGCATGGGTTGGACGATTTGACTGAGGACTGGTGAAACCGGATGGCAACACTAGGCTCCAATCTAAATTTGGCAGAGTTTCTACAGCTGGATGCCCTTCCTAACGCCAACCACTCAGAGAGTGTAGTAGGTGCTTTTACGTGTCACCCGCACGAAGGCCAGTCGGGCGATACTGGCAACGGCCACGCTCGAAATGGTAGGTAATAAATTGCGGGACGTCAGCAACGACTTCGGGCGGGCCGGAAAAGACCGAGCGCTTTCCACCGCCGCAGACGTCCTGAAATGGCAATTCCGCTGGCGACGCTGCTGCTCGCCGCACGTGAACGCGACGGGCGGACAGCGAACGCCGAGCTAAGGCATGCGCCTTGAGGTTGAGACACTTTTGGAAAACAACTCGGGTCCGGCTACGGTTCCGGCTTAGAGGCGTTCAGCCGTTATCGCTCAGAGGCAGCCTGGCACCACCGCTCTATCGAGCGAGCGCGCAAACCGTTGCTCTGATCCCGCGGTTCCTCTCGTACTGGACGGGATAGCTGTAGCCGAGTTGACGTTGCCGGCGCAACCGCCTAAGGCCGCGGGGGCTGGAAGCGTCGGCTGCAGAAGCGCACCGAACGCCCCAACCGCGCGATGCATTGGTAGGATAAAACTAACCTGTCTCATGACGGTCTAAGACAGGTTAGTTTTATCATCATTATTGTTATTGTGATTTTTTTTCTTTTCAGCGAGATTAGTTTCACAGACCTGCCAAAATACAGAATATTACCATGTGGTGATATTTTGCTAGACAACCAGGTTTACGAATGCCAAAACTCGAAGAGTGAAAGTTTTAAAAGACAGCTGTCTTGGTGAGAGATCTGTTTTCCAGTTAATTAAATGCGATGATGAAATTTCCAATATGTCAATCACACTTGCAAACTTTTACATTTGAGAAGTGTCTACACACACCTTAGATTATATATACATTATATACACTACTTGTGTGTGCATGAGTGCATATATATATATATATATATATATACACACACACATATACATACATATACATACATACACACACCTATATACAAACACACACACATATATATATATACACACACACATGTATAGGCATACATCTACCTTGTATCTTTTTACTTGTTTCAGTCATTTGATTGTGGCCATGCTGGGGCACCACCTTGAAGAATTTTAATTGAATCAATCAATCCTAGCGTTTACCATTTTTTAAAGTTTGGTGCTTATTCTAATGGCCTTTTTTTTTTTGCCAGATCACGACAGAATGGGGGAAATAAACACACTAATACGGGTTGTCAAGCAACGGTGGGGGACAAACAAACACAAATATACACATATGTGAGCAAGAACCAACTCAAAACAACACTAAAAGCCACTGGGATTGAACCTGAATCATTTGAAATACAAGCCCAAAACTGTACCAAATGGCAGTGTTCCATCACCATCAGAACCAAAAACTTTGAAGCCACCAGAAGAGAAAAGGAAGAACTCAAGTGACAGGAGAAAAAGGCTGAACAAAATCAACCGCGTCCTCCAATACACAAAAATCAGATGAGTAACAGGATGTCAGGTATTAATACAATACAAACATTTCAAGCAGCTCTGTTTAACTGAACAATGTAAACATTACTTCAATTTAAATACAGTGCCATCTTCTGCTGCAAAAAATATGGATTTTCAACAAACAGGATACATTAATATAATTTTTCTCAAATATCTTATTAGAGTTAGAGGATGTAAGAATTTCCTGTTGCCACAATTGCAGCAAGAATAAGCTAAGAGAAAAACAACTACAATTTTGGAGTGGCAGGAATGGATCACAGTGGGGGTCATGGGATTGTAATTCATTTCTAATTTTTTATCTACCCTTTTATCCCCATCAAAAGATTTAAGGATAGTAGACTGTTTATTGAGAATTATTGGTGCCTCAACTTAAGTACCTAATTCAACTGAATCTTAATTATATATATATATATATATATATATATATATATATATATATATATATATATATATACATACATATATAAATAAATGCATTTTTTGCAGGCTTGGCTGTATGTGTGCATATGTACATGTAAGCAAAAACATATGCATGCCTACACACATGTGCACACAACATGCTCATAGTTAAATGAAACGCGTCCATCAAGCATCAAAGCTATTTTGCAAGAAAAAAAATGGAATTAATTGAGGCAATAGAACAATGTCCTTTGCTTGCTGAGACCAAGAGGAAGATTCATCACTACAACTGCTACCACTCACCCCCACCATGACCATCACTGCTCCTATCATCGTCGTTGTCATCATTATCATCACCACTATCCCTTAAATTCCCTTTTGCTGAGTCTGCTTCTTTAAGTCAGCCTCTCAAGAGGCATACACACACACACACACACACATATAGACATACATACATAAAAATACACGCACGCATAAATATACATACATAGAGGTACATATACAAACGCACACATATATACATATATATCATCATCATCATCATCATCGTTTAACGTCCGCTTTCCATGCTAGCATGGGTTGGACGATTTGACTGAGGACTGGTGAAACCGGATGGCAACACCAGGCTCCAGTCTGATTTGGCAGAGTTTCTACAGCTGGATGCCCTTCCTAACGCCAACCACTCAGAGAGTGTAGTGGGTGCTTTTACGTGTCACCCGCACGAAAACGGCCACGCTCGAAATGGTGTCTTTTATGTGCCACCCGCACAAGCCAGTCCAGGGGCACTGGCAACGATCTCGCTCGAAAATCCTACAGGAGCCAGTCAGGCGGTACTGGCAACGGCCACGCTCAAAATGGTGCATCTCATGTGCCACCCGCACAAGAACCAGTCCAGGGGCACTGGCAACGATCTTACTTGGCTTGCCGGGTCTTCTCACGCACAGCCCATTTCCAAAGGTCTCGGTCCGTAGTCATCGCCTCGGTGAGGCCCAATGTACGAAGGTCTTGCCTCACCACCTCAGCCCAGGTCTTCCTGGGCCTACCTCTTCCACGGGTTCCCTCAACTGTTAGGGTGTGGCACTTTTTCACGCAGCTATCCTCCTCCATTCTCACCACATGTCCATACCAGCGCAATCGTCTCTCTTGCACGCCACAACTGATGCTTCTAATGTTCAGCTTTTCTCTCAAGATACTTACACTCTGACGGGTATTCACATTGACATTACACATCCAACGGAGCATACTGGCTTCATTCCTTGCGAGCTTACGTATGTCCTCAGCAGTTACAGCCCATGTTTCACTGCCATGTAGCATGGTTGTTCGTACGCATGCGTCATACAGTCTGCCTTTTACTCTGAGTGAGAGTCCCTTTGTCGCCAGCAGGGGTAAGAGCTCTCTAAACTTTGCCCAGGCTATTCTTATTCTAGCAGCTACACTTTCAGCGCACCCACCCCCACTACTAACTTGGTCGCCCAGATAGCGGAAGCAGCGGAAGCTATCGACTACCTCTAGTTTTTCACCCTGGAATGAGATAGAAGTTGTTTCCTGTTTGTTTGCAGTCTTTATTGCACCTGAACATCTGCCACAAACAAAAACTAACTTGCTAGTTAACCTGCCTTTGATGTTGCTGCACCTCTTATGTGTCCATAGCTTGCACCGGGTACATCTTATAGAGTTACTACCTACTCCTTTTCTACATACTGAGCAGGGCCATCTACCTGAAGGGGTTTGTGTTTTATCTACCTTCCTACTTATTAGGATTTTGGTTTTAGCTAGGTTGACTCTAAGGCCCTTCAATTCTAGACCTTGCTTCCACACCTGAAACTTCTCCTCTAGTTCTGATAGTGACTCCGCAATTAGGGCAAGGTCATCAGCATAGAGGAGCTCCCAGGGGCAACCTGTCTTGAACTCCTCTGTGATTGCCTGGAGGACTATGGTAAATAATAGGGGGCTGAGGACGGAACCTTGGTGGACCCCTACCTCTACCCGGAATTCATTGCTGTACTCATTTCCAACCCTCACCTTACTGGCCGCATCTCTGTACATGGCTCGCACAGCTCTCACTAGCCATTCTTCTATCCCAAGTTTCCTCATTGACCACCAGATAAGGGATCGGGGGACCCTGTCAAAGGCTTTCTCCATGTCAACGAAAGCCAGGTACAGAGGTTTATCCTTGGCTAGGTATTTCTCTTGCAACTGTCTCACTAGAAATAAGGCATCAGTAGTGCTTTTACCTGGCACGAACCCAAACTGCATCTCATCTAAATTGATTCGCTCCCTAATTAGTTGGGCTATGACCCTCTCTGTAACTTTCATAACCTGATCTAACAGCTTGATGCCTCTGTAATTATTTGTATCTAAAGCGTCCCCTTTACCTTTGTAGCAGTTGACTATGATGCTGCTACACCAGTCATAGGGTATGACTCCTTCGTGTATCACCTGGTTCGTAATACGGGTGACTA
>NC_142949.1:35465065-35485065 GCF_046866305.1 Octopus bimaculoides | reverse complement strand
TTTTGAAAAATTTTGAAGGATTTTTTTGAAGGAAAACATTTTATGCAAATCTTTTAAAATTTCTTTGGAATTTTAAAAATTCTAATTTTTAATCTATGGAGAAACGAGCTTCTTAATAAGCCACACAAATTCTTGCATCTGCATGGTTTTGGGATTAGCTGCGGGCTGACCAATGCCTTTTGAGCAAATTTGGGAGATAGACACTGCATGGAAGTCCATTGTGTGTGTGTGTGTCTGTGTGTCTGTGTGTCCACATATATATATTATTTTATTTGTTTCAGTCATCATACCGTTGCCAGTGCCGCCGAGCGTGACCGTTGCCAGTGCCGCCTGGCTGGCCTTCGTGGGATTTTCGAGCGAGATCGTTGCCAGTGCCCCTGGACTGGCTCTTGTGCGGGTGGCACATGAAATGCACCATTTTGAGCGTGGCCGTTGCCAGTACCGCCTGACTGGCCTTTGTGCGGGTGACACGTAAAAGCACCCACTACACTCTCTGAGTGGTTGGCATTAGGAAGGGCATCCAGCTGTAGAAACTCTGCCAAATTAGATTGGAGCCTGGTGCAGCCATCCGGTTTCACCAGTCCTCAGTCAAATCGTCCAACCCATGCTAGCATGGAAAGCAGACGTTGAACGATGATGATGATGATGATCTCTCTCTCTCTCTCTCTCTTGATGTTGTGTTACCCCCAGCTTCCCTGTTAGGTAATCTCTGAGCGAGCAGGCGGAGGCAATCGAAGTACACAGAACTACTCACCTGGAAGTTCAAAGAGAGTATTGAAGATCCTGAACCGTTTTTCATCCATGTGGACAAACTTGTTGGGGTAATATTCATAGACTTCTTTTCTGTTAATAGAAAGAAATAATAATAATAATAATAATAATAATAATAACAATAATAATAATAAAAATAATAATAATGAATAACAAGTTGAGAACAATGTCAGCAATTTTGAGGGAAGGAGTAAGTTGAATACATTGGCCCCAGTGTACAACTGGTACTTAATTTATTAACCCTGAAAGGATGAATGGCAAGGTCGACCTCGGCAGAATTTGAACTCAGAACAAAGCAGCAGATATAATACTGCAAAGCATTTCGCCTAGCGTATTAATGATTCTCCCAGCTCTCTGCCTTCAATCAGAAAATAATAATAATAATAATTCCTGATTAAGGAATAAGGCTATCAATTTTGAGGGGCAGGGATGAGTCAATATCATCAACTCTAGTACTGAACAGGTACTTTACTTTAGACAACCCTGGTGGAATGAAAGGCAAAATTGACAGCCTTAGGATTTGAACTCAGAAACAGATTGATGCACAAGTAGTTATTCAATCTAATACAGCTTCTGTAACACATAATGGACTTTTATTCACTCTTGCAGGTAACTTCTACAACAGCGATTGGAGAATCACCGTTTTCTGCATCAGGAGTGACAGATTCTGTCTCAGCATATGGCTGGCAGTAAGTGCATGCTACTGACAAAGCCCAAGAACATAGAAATGCACACCTAATATTCCCATGGCTACTGCTGAATGATTTTCATCTACCACTGGTGTTTCTGTGTTTTTAAACATAGTACGTCTATAAGAGATGTTATCTCCAGACAAACTTTTCATTTGTGTTAGGTACGGTACACAGACAACTACACACAGAGCCACATATATAATGTATATTTGATCTTTTTATGTTCGTTTTTCTATGCTGGTGTATATATATGAAGAGTGTTATAGTTTGCTTGAAGCATTTTGATACAGGAGTAAAATAAATAATAAAAATGAAGTCAGAGACCCTCTAACAATGCCAAAAGGGAAAGTTAAGGAGGCTAAATAACCTTTATATACTTCAAGCATAAATCATCAAATGCGAAGAAGTGAACAGCTTTTCGGCCACTCCAATCTATGTGATAGGCATCTTAAAGCTTCTGTCTACCAAATCTACTCACAAGTTTTTGGCTGGACCAAGCTGTTGTAGAAGGTGCCATGCAGTGGGATTGAACCTGGAACCATGTGGTTTGGAAGCAAGCATCTTACCACACAGCCATGCCTGCGCCTGTGTGTACATATACATTCATGTGTGTGTGTGTGTGTGTGTGTGTGATCCATTATATAGCTTAATGTGTTGTAGTATGACAGTAAAGAAACAACATGTTAGAGACAAGTGTCCAGCATGCATCACCACCACCACCACCACCATCGCTACTGTCATCATCATCACCAATTTAGACATACCTTGTCTACATGTCAGCTATACAGTTGTGATGGAGAGGGTGGGTACAAAGGTTTAGGCTCTATGTGTGTGTGGGGGGGGGAGTAGCCAAGGACAAAGGGGCACATGCCAGGTGACATTAACATAGCAATATTGACAAACCAACACAAACACTTCATTGTGTCCAAGAAAAACTAACAGACAAGATTGACATGTATTGGTGGTGATGATGATGATGGTGATGATAACAATGATGATAATGATGATAACAATCTCAGTGATGATGATGATGATGATGATGACGACGACAATACCGGATGGTGCTGCTGCTCCTGATAGTGACAACTGTACTGATAAGGAAGAACAGGATGATGATGGTGATGACGGCGATGATGACGATCACTATGATGATAACAGTGATGATAGTGATGGTGACAATGACCATGATGATGGTGATGATGGTGGTGGTGGTGGAGATGCTGGTCATGGCACTTGTGATGACGATGATAATGATGACAACGATTCAGTTTCCACAGCTGATGGTGATAATGGTACTGATTGGTACTGATTACAAAGAACGTGATGATGACGATGACGGTAACTAGTAATGCTGGAAATCTCTATTCACGAAGGTGTTGTTGGGGGGGGTTGTGGTGGCAGTGGTGGTGGTAGTAGTAGTAGTAGTAGTAGAGGGAGTGGTGAAAATCACCTGGTAGGACGAGGTCCCAGATATGGAGGTCCTCCCTTGAGCTGACCAGCTAAACACCTACACGCTGCTGAGGAGAGCCCAAGTCAGGCGGGTAGGCCACCTTGTTCAAATGCCTGATGTACGCTTCCTCAGAAGACTGTTTTACAGTGAACAGGCGGAGGACAAGCGTACACAAGGGGGACAGAAATGCTGCTTTCAGGGAACACTTAAAGCTTTACTGAAGAGCTTTCAGATGAACCCTCAACACCTGGGAAAAGCAAGGGCAAAACCACCCAGCCTGGCGAGCTGGCACCAACAGAGATTCCACCTCCTGTGGACAGAACAGGGTTGCAAGGGCAGAAAGAAAATGCAAACTGCGCAAGTCCAGAGCCAACTTCTGGCCTTCAGTTCCAGCTGACCACCAGTACTTGACCTGCGGCCGAGTCTTTTAGACATGCATTGAACTGATCCCTCATTGCCAGGCACATTGCACCTCCTCATCTTTTTCTTCCTGGGATATCTGGTGTTGGTGATTGTAGTGGTGTTGGAGGTGGTAGTATTGGTGGTAGTGGAAGTGGTGGTGGTATTGGTAGCATTAATGGTTGTGATGGTAAATGAGATGGTGGTGGTGGTGGTAGTGGCAGAGATTATGATAATGGTAGGAGAGATTCCTGCGATGGGAAGAGAAGACAAGGAACATAATACGAAGAAAAGTCAGGAAAACTAAACTTGAGAGAAAAGAAAAACAAACAAATACAAAAAACTCCAAGAATCTACAAACATGGGGGGTACGGGGGGTAAGGGGGTAAGCTATAGTTTTACCTGTCCATCAACTCAGACTGTCATTAACCATCATAATACAGGTAACACATTTTTCTCACCTTTCACACTGATACATATTCAAGACTGCCTTGCTCAGTCTTCCTCTCTCTCTCTTCTTCCCCTCCCCCCCACACATATATATATATATACACACATACATACAAACATATACATATATATCTTTTATTTTTACTTCTTTCAGTCGTTAGGCTCTAGCTGACGTATACATATATACACACACACACACACATAAGTATGTATATGTATGTGTGTGTATATATATATATATAAAGCATACACATATATATGTTCTTAGATGTGTACATATACATAAACTTCTGTACACACACACACACACACATGCATTATACATACGTGTCTCTTTTGTCTATATTTCACATTACAAACACCCACTTCTGACATTGCAATTACTGTTTTAAGGTCACTACCCCAATTAACAATAGGTTCGTGGAGGTTAATTAGCCCAATTATAATACCTGGGAATTTTAGACAGGACTTTCAACACTGTGGCACGACACTTTATCCCTGTTTCCCAGGTAACACAACTAACCCTGTCCCCCCCCTCCCAGCTAAGAAACCCTATAATCACAGTTGGGACAATTTGTCTCTATCTCCTCACATTATACACACACATACACACACACACAAATGCATATATTGATTTCAAATGTGGATGCAAGTCCAGCATATTTGGGAGAGGGGAGAGGGTAAGCCAATAACACTGATTCAGCTGGTGATTGTGTTATTGACCCCAAAAGGATGAATGGCGAAGTCGACCTCAGCAGAATTTGAACTCAAAACATAAAGATCAATGAAGTGCCACTAAGCATTTTGCCCCACGTGCTAATGATTCTGCCAGCACACCACCTTAACACACACACACACACACACACACACTTCACACATATCAACAAGTCATGAGATGTGCGTATATACAAGTACATATATAAAAGTGTTTATATTCATGTACATACCTGAGAGAGGCAAGGAAAAGATGTGTGTGTGTGTGTGTGTGTGTGTATATATATATATATATATATATATATATATGTATGTATGTCAGTGTGTGTGTGTGTGTGTGTGTGTATATATATATATGTATGTATGTCAGTGTGTGTGTGTGTGTGGTTTGCAAGAGAGAGGGGTGGTGTTTGTTTACGTGGGTTTGTTTGTCAATGTATGTGTATATTTCAGGATAAACTGGAGTTTCTTGGCAACATCAAACTCTCATTGGTGTTGAAAATTCTTTTGGTATTGGAAGGGAAAGGGGAAGAAGGGCTGGAGGTAATTCCCCTTTGCCTGTGTGTGTGTGTGTGTGTGTGTGTATGGGAATGTATGTGGGTATGTGTGTGAATGTATGTATGGGTATATGTGAATGTGTGTATGTGTAAGTGTATGTATGTGCATATGCAAATGTTGTGTGAGTGTATTTGTGTGTCTATGGGAATGTGTGTGTGTGTGTGTTGGTATGTATGTGTGTATGTGCATATGTGAATACTGTGCGAGTGTATGTGTATATGTGAATGAGTGTGTGTGTGTATGTGAGTGTTTGTATGTATGTGTGTATGTGAATGTTGTGCAAGTGTATATGTATATATAAATGTGTGTGTATGTATGTGTGTGTGTGTGTGTGTGTGTGTGTGTGTGTGTGTGTTTGTTCTCTCTCTCTTTCCTCCATCATCAACCGTGTTTAGAACCGTGGATACCAACAGAGGTACCTGCCGCAGACACAAACGTTTGTTTACAATGCTTCAGACGCAGCGAACAACTCTCACAGACGAAAGAAACCAGTGAAATACTCAGAAATTCTTGCAGAGAAAAAAGAAAAAGTCTCCAAAACCTGTTCCCCAAAAGTTTACGCCATAATTCGTCAAGTCATTCCATAGACTTTGATGAAAGAAATGGTTGATGCTTATCTCAGGGAATCTAAAGGAACTAAAAATGAAGAAGTCAGCATTGAAGAATGCAAACCCATTCTTCAACGTTAACTCTTCGTGTCTCCCAAAGAACGGTGTTGAAAATCTCTCATCTTGTCTTTCTAGTCCTGTACACCAGTTTATGGTTGGGGGATGTGAAAGGAGTGCATGGGGTAATGATAACCAAGTTTAAAGGCACATGCCCGGGTATATGTGGCACACCATCTGGGGTACGTTTTGAGTATGGAATAACGCAGACTGCATACAGGGGTTCCGGCAGCCTGGATATGTTCTCTGAATGTTATTGCTGCAATCTTTGCTGCTGCCATAATCACCATCACCACCACCACCAACACCATCATCACCACTCCTCTTCTTTGCTGCTGCCCATGTTAAGTAGGATATAAATATATATATATATATATATATATATATATATATATATATATATATCATCATCATCATTCCATGGACATTTGGATATGTACTGTGACCAGCTGGACAAATGAAATGTTGCAGTCCACCAGAAGAGTCCGCTATTTACTAATCGAACACAACAATGCCAGACTACACATTTCTTTGTACTTCAATGGTAACAAAAGTCAGACTTTTCAGCCACTCCAATATATATGATAGGCAAGACTGTTGCCAGTGCCCCTGGACTGGCTCTTGTGTGGGTGGCACATAAAATACACCATTTTGAGCATGGCCATTGCCAGTACCGCCTGACTGGCTTTCGTGCCGGTGGCATGTAAAAAGCTCCCACTAGACTCTCGGAGTGGTTGGCGTTAGGAAGGGCATCCAGCTGTAGAAACTTTGCCAAATCAGATTGGAGCCTGGTGTAGCCATCTGGTTTCACCAGTCTTCAGTCAAATCGTCCAACCCATGCTAGCATGGAAAGCGGACGTTAAACGACGATGATGATGATGATGTATACATACATATACATATATACTCACATATAAGTGTATATATATATATATATATATATATATATTATATATATATATATATATATATATATATATATATATCTTTAGAGAGAGAGAGAGAGTTTAATTAGAATATAGAAGAGTGGGTTGGCATTGTGGTTATATATATGTATGTATAATTTAAATTGGATAGATAGGGTGGTATTATGGGTATTATATAGTTTAAGTAAATAACAGACCATTACATAAAGGAGAGAAGGAAAGAAGGAATGAAATAATTAATGAAAGAATGAGAAAAATGAAGGAGGCAAAAACAAAAAGAAACAACAGAAGAAAGAAAAGGATGAGGAAAGAATAAACAGCAAATAAAAAAAAACAAAGACAAAGGAGGAAAGGAAGAGAAAGAGAGAGAGGGGGAGAGGAATAAAGGAAGAAGGGGAGAAAGGGCGAAAGAAAGACAGTAATAAAGGTGGGGGGGTGGCAGAAAGATAGAGAGAGCGAAAGAAAGGAGTAAAGGGGAGGAGGGAAAAAAGGGAGAAAGAAAGAAAGGACCTAAGCCCTAATTTCTAGACACAATTGCTGTCCTACCCCTATCGTACCCCCTTTTCCTCACCCTCACTTTCCTTTTATTTATCCATCAAATTCATTTAGTTCTTTATGTTCCTTACATTTACCTCAAGGTTTCAATTTAGCAGGGCCACCCAGGGGCATTCCTTATTAGTTGTTTATTTGTGTGTGCGTGTGTGTGTGTGTGTGTGTGTGTGTGTGTGAGTGTGAGTGCTTTTCTTTTTATTTATATTCTATTTTATTTATTTTATCCCCTCCACCACCACCTCCAGGAAATAACTGACAATATCTTAATCCCACCCGCCACCCCCACCTCACCCTGCTGCTCTGTCAGAAGCAATGCCATGTGTATTTATTCAATTTAACGAGATGGAAGTTGGTCTCTCTCGTTAATTTTTTTCCTTACCTACTTACATCTCATCATAACGAAACCATCATCATCATTACTATTATTAGTATTATTAATATTATTATCATCATTATTATTATTATTATTATTATTATTATTATTATTAAGGCAGTGAGCTGGTAGAATCGTTAGCTCGCTGGACGAAATGCTTAGTGGCATTTCGTCCATCACTACGTTCTGGGTTCAAATTCCGCCAAGGTCACATTTGCCTTTCATCCTTTCAGGCCTTCTGCCTATCGTAGAAAGGGTCATTATTATGATTATAACCTTTTCTTCTTCCTTTTCCTCTTCCACACACACACACACACACACACACACACACACACACACACAACTTGCTATTTTTTTCCTTCTCATTCAATCTCCTTCTCTTTCTCTCTCTCGCTCACTCAGACAGACAAATCCAATGGGAGTCGCTCAACACCCCTACCCAACTCACTGTTCTCAAATCCCCCCCTCCGATCCCTTCCCCCACCGTCTGAAACAAACAAGTCCAGCTCAAGACCCCCCACCCCCACCCCACAAAATAACAAGGAGTCCTTCAACTAAAAAAAAAACACTCAGAAAATACCAACAAAAAGTAAATAAATAAAATTAATTTAAAAACCAATTATAATCCACAACTAATTAACATAGATTCTAATTTCGATTTCAGAACAGTGGAGGTGACGGGGGTGGGTATAATGGTGACGGGGGTGGGTGGAGGTGGTGGGGTGGGGGCAGAAATGTGCAAAGTCGACACTTTATGATGTTGTTCTTGTTTGTCAATAGATCAGCACTGAGCCACAGACCTATGATCAAAGGACACTCCAGCCATGACCGTCACAATCTCTTCAGGAGTATCTAGGACTACAGTGTCCAAATGTGCTTGTTCTATTTCTCTTTTCTTTTCCTTTTTATTATTGTAGGGCCATGATTTGAGGAAGATTTGGCTGTTGTTTTTTTTTAGAAGATCAAGCAACCATTTATAGGAGACAATGTGGCCAATAGCAATAGTGGGAGTGGTGGTGGTGGTGGGGGTTGATGGTAGTAGTGGAAGTGGTGGTGAGAGTGATGGTAGTGGTTGTGGTGGTAGTATTGATTGTGAGGGTGATGGTAGTGGTGATGGTGTTGATGGTGGTAATGGAGCTGATGGTGGTGGTGGTGGTGGGGGTACTGATGGTGAGGGTGATGGTGATGGTGGTGGTGATGTTGGGGGTAGTGGAGCTGACGGTGGTAGTGGTACCGATGGTGAGGGTGAAGGGGTGGTCGTAGAAGAGAAGGTGGCCAAGTAGCAATGGTGGCTAGTGGCGGTGGTGGAGCTGCTGTGGTGTTTATGATGGGAAGCAGCCAATAGCAAATAGCCATGATGAGGTAGTGGTATTCATGGTGGAGGCGGTGGGGATACTGATGGTGGTGTTGAGTTGGTTATGTTGGTATGACATTGATGATGATGGTGTTGATGGTGATGGTGTTGGTTAGGGTTAATGGTGGAGACAGGGGAGTGATGGTAGTAAAAGATGGTGACCAATAGCAATGATGGTAGTAGTAGTAGTAGTCGTAGTAGCAGTAGTGATGGTGGCCAAAGCAATGGTGGTGATGATGATGATGGTGATGTTGTTTATGATGGGGGGAGGTTAACCAATAAACAATAATAGCGGTGGTGGTGATGATGATATTGATGATATTGATGATAGTGGGGGTGGGGGTGGTGGTGGTATTACTGATGAGGATGGCGTCGATGATGATGACTGATATTGGTAGTGGTGTCAGTGGTGCAGCGGGGAGGGGGGAGGAGAGCACGGAAGTGGGCAGGAGAAAGATCCAAATGGTCTTTACTGAAAATGGTTATAGAATGATGGAACCACGGCAGAAATCCGAGGAATGTCTGAAGGAATTACAGGGAGCAATATTGCTGCTGCTGATGTTGTTGTTGAAGTAGATGATAGTTTGTTGTTTACAAGGATGATGATGATGCTGCTGCTGAAGTAGATGATGGTGATGATGATGATGATGATGGTGATGATGATGAGGAGGATAGCCATGATGATGACGATGACAACAATGATGATGATAACTATGATGGTGATGGAGATGACGATGATGATAGTGATGATGATGAGGATGATGATTATCATGATGGTGATGCTATTTCTGCTGACGATGATGATGATGCTAACGATGATAACGATGATGACGTGCGTTGCAATAGAAGCATTTTGTCAGCACATATAGAAATGGAGTTTAATGACAAGGAAGCACTCTTGAAAGATAATGGAGCTCAAGGGAGGTGGGGGAATAATAATAATAATAATAATAATGATAATAATAATAATAATAATAATAATAATAATAACAATAATAATAATAATGATAATGGTGAAAAACAATACAAATTACAAAAAATTTTTAGATTCAGAAAAACAAAAATCGCAAAAGTCGGTAAACGTTGTTGGAACTGTCGGAATAATTACAAGAGAAACGGTAATGCCAAACCATGGAACTGTATATACAAGAATATCAGATCTCTGTTGAGAGACAAAGAAACAACATAATCCCCAAGTTCCAAAGAATCGGTAATCATGCAAAGAACTCAGAACTGAAAACAATCCTGAAACTTAACGATTGCTAAAAGTATTTTTGTTTGTACTGCTCCCCCCCCACTCACACTACCTTCTTTCTGTCTTTCTTTCTCTGTTACATTTTGTTTTTGTTTGAGTGTTTTGTGGTTGTGTTCTTGGATGTTTCTGATAATGGACTCACAGGTGAGTATGTGTGTGAGTATATATATATATATATATATATATATATATATATATATATATATGTATGTATATAAAAGCATATATGTATATATATGTATATCTATATATATACATATATAGAAAAAAAACAACAGACGAAGACAGGTGGTGTAGACAACAAACTGATGTATTAGTTTAACGCTCAGGAAGTGAAAAAGTCTTTAACGTTTTGAGCCTATGCTCTTCCACAGATATATTTTTATAACACTTATTCATACACACACACACACACACACACATATATATATGTGTGTATATATTATATAATAAAAACCTCAAAACGTCTAGCGAAATGCAGCTGACCAGTGTGTGTGTGTATGTAGAAATATATATATATATATATATATATATGCATGTATATGTGTGTATATATATATACACATAACTATATATATATGCCATATACATCTACCTATATATATATATATATATATATATGTATATACATACTATATCTATTTATGTACATATCTCATATACATCTATATATATATATATATATATATATATATATATATATATATATATATATATATGTATTTATACATATATATACATATATGTATATATATATATATATATATATATATATATATATGTATACACACACGCACACATGTATGTATATGTATATGTGTGTATATATATATATATATATATATATATATATATATACATATATATATATATATATATATATATACACACACACATATATCTGTAATTATCCAGTGCCAAACAACAGCCATAAAACATCTCAGTGTAATTTCCTAAAAGTTTCTTTCTCTATAAAAATTCCTTCAGCACCTGTTTTTTTTTGAGAAGAAGAAAAGAGGAAGAGGAGAAGAAATATGAAAGAAACACAGAAGGAAAGGAGAAAGAAGTGGAGGGTGGTGGGATTAGGACCATATTTAGGTAAAGGAGGAACTCACTACCACCACCACCATACATTTCAGCATATACCTATATTCATATCTGTGTGTGTGTATGCTCAAATGCATACACACACTCAGATATATACAGACATATACAAAGATATGTATACATTTATATACATGTATAAGTATATACAGACAGATCCCACTATATATATATATACATATATATATATATATATATATATATATATATATATATATATATATATATATATACACACATATATAATTGAGACCATAGTAGACACTTTCCCAAGATGCTCCATGGCATAGGGGTGAACCCAGAACCATGTGGTTGGGAAGCAAACTTCTTGCCACACAGCCACACCTGTAATTATCCTGGTCAAACAACAACTATAAAATATGTCATCAACTAAACCCTTTCAGGCAGAGCAGTGCACCAGTATGGCCAAAGTCCAATGACCGAAATCAGTAAAAGATAAATAAACTCGTAAAAATATTTGGAAGAATTAAAATATAATTAGGAATTTCCACTGTGAGATTAGAACCCAGATTTTCATTTTATGTGTTGGGGGTTAATTGGTATTTTTTTACCTTTGAAGAACTGAACTGTCATTGGTGATGCTGTTTGTGGTGGTGATGGCAGTGAAGGTGTTGGTGGTGGTGGTGGTAGTGAAGATGTTGGCGGTGGTGTTGGTGGTGAAGGTGTTGTAGTGGTGGTGAAAGTGTTGGCAGTGTTGGTGAAGGTGGTAGTGGTGGTGGTGGTGGTTTTAGATGTTTGAAAGGTGAACGTGCTATTGCAAACACACGTGCACCTATACATAGATGGATGCAATTATACACACATAAATGCATAAGCATATACGAAGGTATGTGTATATGCATAAGTATACACGTACACACACACACATATATATATGTATCTAGATATATGTGTGTGTATGTATATATATGTGTGTATATATATATATATATATATATATATACACATACATATATCTAGATGTGTGTGAGTGTGTATATATATGTACATATGTGTATGTGTGTATATTTACATGCACACACATACATTAATAAAACAAATCAAAATATCTGGTGCCACGAAATTAAGGTCAAACTTCTATATCCCACATGCATATACGCAAAATCACACATGCACACACACACACAGGTACAACAGCATGTATACATACCTATACACACACACAAACAGTCTGTCTATCTATCTATCTATCTATCTATCTATGCTTTCACATAAACAGTTTAATGTTTTGAATATAAATTATGTCTAAGATATTTACACGCACGTCTTAAGTTGGTTTTGATAAAGAATCTCCAGTTGTTTGATCACTGAATTATCATACTGGCTGAGTACTCCACAGACGTGCGTCTCCTTTATAATGTAATTCTCAGATCAAGTCAGCATTACACAATATGTGACCCTTGAATTGCAAATACAATTGAATCAACAGTCTCAATGGGGCTTCAAACAGTTTCCTTCTATCTAATTAGTACTCAAAAAGCCTTTGACTTGGATCAGGTTCCCTTGAGACTAAGGTGAAAGACTTGTCCAAGATGCCAGGGCAGTAGGACTGAACATGCAGTCTTAGGATTAGGAAGCAAGCCTCTTAACTACGCAGCTGTATTGTGTCCAATGAATCTACTACCATCATCATCATCATCGTCGTCGTCGCCATCGTCATTTAATGTCTGTGCTCCATGTTGGCATGGATCAGACAGTCCGACAAGATCCAATGGATCTAAGGCCTGCTTTATGTTCCAGTGTTTGCCTATCTTGGTTTCTAGGGCTGGATGCCCTTCCTAATGCCAACCTGGGTGCTTTTTGCATGGCACCAACACTAGTGAGGTCACTGTGTAGCTGGCAAGGCTATGAACCCCTTTTTCTTTCACCATCTTGCAGCATCTATTTAACGCTTTGGCATTTAAACAGGTCATATCTGACCCTTGCCTCCAACAGTCATCTACAAAAGCGGCAATGAACTGCCCAACCCATACCAGCAAAGAAAGCAGATATAAAATGATAATCGTGATGATGGTGTTGAGTCATAAGTCTCTACTGAATCTCTCTCTCTCTCTCTCTCTCTCTCTCTATATATATATATATGTATATATTTACATACACAAACACACACACGTGTGTGTATATATATGTATGTATGTATGTATGTATACACATACACACACACCACCACGTAATTTGAGGCATAGATCATAAACTATGACACGAAGAAACTTCAAAATGAAGGTCACACACACACACATTTCTCTCTCTCTCTCTCTCTCTACGTTGCTTTTGTGTTACTTTATTATTCCTCCCATTATTCCCCTCACCTCAACCCTACTTCTTCCCTTTCTGAGTCCCCACCACCGCCACCACCAGGTCTGATGGTGGGTGCATGGTAAGTAATGGGCACATGGTGTTGGAGGAGTAGACGAATGGCTTGAGGTGAAATATTAGGGGTGTGTGGTTGTTGCAGAGAAGGCAGCAGGTCTCTGCACCCAACATCTCCAGTTACCCTGGGTGCAATGAATCATTTTTGTGTGTGTGGTTATTCTGTGATGTTTTGAAAATTAATAGGGACAAAATTATCCATTACATCCAATAATAATAATAATAATAATAATAATAATAATAATAATAATAATAGTAGTAGTAATAATAATAATAATAATAATAATAATAATAATAATAATAATGATAATGATAATAATAATAGGTGCCCGGATGCAGTACCAAGCAGTGGCTCTCATGGCTTCTGATCTTAATTGATTGGAAGTGTTATCATGTACATTGTTTTGTCTTGGTATAAAAGATGGGCTACAGCAAATATTCTGCTCAAAACCACAGATTTGCTTGTCAGTTGTTTGACCTTAACCAGTTGAGCATGTCCCTTGGTGGCTGGCGATATGTGCATCTCTGATTACCAGCTGTTTCTAGCATTGTGTATCTAGGACTGTATCTTTCCTTTATCTTCTAAGACCACAGAGTGTGTATGTGTGATTAAAGGAAAGATACACTGGACGATACAGTCCTAGATACACAATGCCTTAATATAATGAAGTGTGATGGTCGTGGTTAGAATGTCTTTGAAGACAGGTCTGTTCATTCTGGATTTTTTACCTGATACTAAAAATGACGATGATGACAATATGATCATCATCATCATCATCACCATCACTATCACCACAAACACCAGCACCACCCTCACCATCATGCCTATCACCACAACCATCATCATCATCATTACTACCACCACCACCATATGGAGGAGGAGGAGGAGTGGGAGGAAGGAAGCAGAGCAAGTTCCAGGGATGGATGGAGCAATGTTTGGTTAAATAAGGAATGGGTGGTGGTGGTGGTGGAGGGAGTGGGAGTGGTGGGCAAACCCAGTAGCCCCAAGGTAGGCAGGGTAACAGAGTCACCTTCACACACACACACACACACACACACAGATGCATGCATGCAACCTCACCATCTGTTCCCCTCCCTCCTCCTCACTCCCCACCTGCTCTACCACCCCCTTCCGTTTCACTTTCACCACCCTAACCCTGCCACCAACAGCTTCCATGTGCCTGCCTGCCTCCCGGGGTATCACCATGGAAACACTCCCCAATTTATCATTCCATGTCATGTTTGACAATGTTTATGAGAAAATAATGATACGTCCACACCCTCCCCACCTTTTTTCCTTCTCCCCCACCCCTACAGGTAATTCCTTCTCTTCATACACACATATTGTTGTTGATACTCAAGCTGTGGTTGTTGTTCTTGTCTTGCCTCCACTTCACGTTATTTCTACCATATGTCTCTTCAATTGCTCTCTCTCTCTCTTCCTCCACTTCTCTCTGACATTCTATCTCTTTAAGTCTCTCCTTCACTCACACTCTCTCTCATATTCTACCTCTAACTAAAACTCTCTCCCTACCTCTCTCTCTCTCTCTCAGATATTCTATTTCTTTCTAAATCTTTCTCCTTCCTCCTCTCTCTTCTGTTTCTCTGTCTCTCCCACCTTTCACTCTCACTCTCTCTTTCTAATATTCTCTCTCCCTCTCTTTGTTCGTCTCTCTCTCTCTCTCTCGCTGCGTGTCTCTGTCTGTCTCTGTCTGTCTGTCTCTGTCTGTCTGTCTCTCTCTCTCTTTCTCTCTAACATCCAATATACTCACTACATCTTATCTATTACTTTCTTTCATACCAGAGGCTCACATTTTCTAGCTACTTCTCTCTACTTTCATTTTTCACACCCTCTCTCTCTCTCTCTCTCTCTCTCACACACACACAATCTCATGCACACACACACAGTGACCCCACCCACCCACAGGAGATAGTGCAGCTACACACAGAACCTAGAAAATTTGCCTCAAATTTTTTAATCATTAGAAAAACTTCAGCTAAAACTATGAAATGGCTTAAGATAAACGAAACAGCTGTTGACAATTAAATGAAACAATGAAAGCATTAAAGCGAGTATAATCAAGGGAAGAAGATCTTCAATAACTTTAAAACACACACCACATATCTTTCCCTTGCTTTGGTCACAAGGCTTAAAAAAATAAGCTTCGGGATTGATTTATTCAACTGAAATCCTTCAAAGGAGTGCTCCAGTATGACCACAATCAAATGACTGAAACAAGCAAAAGGAAAAGATGGTTTCTTTTCTTTGAAATGAATATTTCATACTGATAAGGCTGCAGGCTGGCAGAATCGTTAGCACGCTGGACAAAACGCTTAGTGGCATTTCATCTGTCTTTATGTTCTGAGTTCAAATTCTGCCGAGGTTGACTTTCTTTTTCATTCTTTTGGGGTTGATAAAATAAATACCAGTTGAGTACTGGGTTGATATAATCGTCTTACCCAAATCCCCGAAATTGCTGGCCTTGTGCCAAAATTTGAAACCAATATTTAATACTGATGGAACTGGTGTATTCTGGAAGGAATGTCAAAGAGAACTTTTGCATGAAGAACAGACAAAAATATTCCAAAAAGCAAAAAATAATATAAAAATGCCAAAAAAAACGGTCAATGAGTTCAAAGCCTCTAAAATTTGAATCACATCGTTATTATGTAACAATCCATTGTGTGACTTTCATCATCTCGTTATTGATTAATAGGACGGCTCTTAATCCAAATGCATTGAGAGGATTGAAAAATATATTCTTCCAGTTCATTAGCATACAAAAAAGAAAGAAAAAACAAAAACAGAAACCCATGGATGACTGACAACTGCAAAAGAAATTTTTAAAAAATGGTTTTGTTGGAAGATTGTTTCTGAAGTTGAAAATTTATACAAAAGGAAATAATGGTGGTTTCAGAACACTGCTAGCAATTGATGACATGTCATAGAATGCCTGATGTTTACAGTCTGTTCCAACCACTCAGCAGGATACACCAGAGTGCCTTACCATTCTCATTCTCTTGACACAATGTCACACAATGGAGGCATGTGGCTTAGAGGTTAGGGTTAGGGTTAGGGTTAGGGTTAGGGTTAGGGTGTCAGACTCATGATCCTAAGGTCGTGGTTTCAATTCCTGGACTGGGTGGTGTGGTGTGTTGTGTTTTTGAGCAAAACACGACATATCACGTTGCTCCAGTTCACTCAGCTGGCAAAAGTGAGTAACCCTGCAAGCATGTGCGTCTATGTAAATGCATGTGTATGTGTGTGCATGAGTGTGTGTGTATGTGTGAGTGTGTGTGTATGTGTGTGCATGAGTGTGTGTGTGTGTTTATAAATACGAGTGTTATTCAAAGTGTATTGATTGTTATTAGCAACGAGAGACCGAAAACGGTAAAATTCAGTGCTGAAGTGTTGCTGCCTTCTGCTATGTTCCTCTGCCTGGAGCTTGATATACCTCTGGGCAGGGGGGAAAGGTAGAGATAAGAAGCCAGAATTGTCAAGGGAAGAGGGGGAGAAGGAGTAAGAGGAAAACAGAGAGTGAGAGTGGGGGGGGGAGGATTCTTATTGAGTGTATACCCGTCCCAAAGAGCATCACTTTTTAATCCACCAGAAGTGGTTTGTACTGGAACTGGAAAGCGCAACCAGCAGATCCCAAACAAGAGCTTGGTAGGAACCGGCTGACACCAGACCTCGTGCCACCACCTCTGCTGCTGCCACAGAACCACCACCACCACCACCACCGCCGCTGCCACCGTCATCACCACCACCATCACCATCACTACCACCTTCACCATTACCACCATCATCACCACCACCACCATCATCACCACAATTATAAGTCTGTCCATGCCATCATGGTGGCATTACCACCACCAACGACGCCACTGTAGCTCTGCCCACCCCACTCCCCATTACCCTGGTGGCACCACTGACAGCTCTTGCGACACTTCCTTCCTAGCACCATGACAACCTGCACGACCACTGTCACCACCACCACCACCACCACCACCAAGACCAACACAGTCACCTTTGCGGCTGCCACTACTACAACCACTACCACTCTTACCACCTCTACCATCACCACCACCTATGCAACTACCACCAACGCCACTGCCACCACTACCACCACCATCATCATTACCACTAGTACCTATGCAGCTATCACTACCACCGCCACCGCCGCCGCCGCCACCACCGCCACCGCAACCACCACCACCACCACCGCTAGTGATTAGAAATTACATGCAATGAAGATTTAGGGAGGATTTCTCAACAGGAAAGAGAGCAAAACAAGAATATCAAATAACGGAGAGCAGAGGGATTATAGAAACACGTACAAATTGCAAATGATTGAACTAATTAAACGTTATTTTGCAATATAAATTAATTAGTTGCACTAACATTTAGTTGTTAATGAGATGAAAATATTCCTTGTGTTTTTTTTTAGCCGTGTCAGTATGTTCCAAGATCATATTACCAGAGCGTCTGTTTTGCCAGGTTTTGGGGGCTGCCTACGAGAGGAGGGGGAGCATAGCCTAGCGGTTAGAGTGCTGCATTTATGATTGCAGGATCGTTGTTTCGATTCCTGGACTGGATGGTGTATTGTGTTCTTGAGCAAAACACGTCATTTCACATCTTTCTTTGCTTCCCAACCACATGGTTCCAGGTTCAACCCCACTGTGTGGCATCTTGGGCAAGTATCTTCTACTGTAGCCTCGGGCAGATCAAAGCCTTGTGAGTAGATTTGGTTGACAGAAACTGAAAGAAGCCTGTTGTGTGTGTGTGTATGTGTGTATATATATATATATATATATATATATATATATATATATACTATACTAAATAGTTAACAAGTTCTCTTATTTCAATGAGGTAAGGTGGGATTTGAAGAACATTTTGGTTGCTATTTCCAGCAATGGTTGAGTGACCACATAGCAGCTTCCTCATAACCCAGGCTGTGTGTTAAGGAACTGCATTCGGTGTTAACTGCGGAGGTTCTTTTGGTAAGAATCTGCCAAGATAAGGTGCCAGTGGCTCATCAAAGACTATCAGCCGTCATCGCAACACACAGATGTCTGATAAGATTGGAGATGTTATCAAACTGTAAATTACCATTCCACACTATTCTTTGCCACCCACACCATTCCCGCCCATTCCAATACCATTTCTTAAGAATTCATTTCTACATTCTTTGCTTTTTCTCTTAGAACACTACACCAGTAACCAACACACACACACACACACACACACACACACACACACACACAAATATATATACACATATCTAGACAGGTATAGAGATAGAGTAATTGTATATTTTATATATATATATATATATATATATATATATATATATATTTGTGTGTGTCTGTGTGTGTATATTACTATTATGGACATTTATTGATTGTAGGTATACACATAAGTTTTGAATTATATATATATATATATATATATATATATATATATATATACACATATATATAGCTGTAATATAATGTGACAATTATTTGGTTGCCATAATAAAACTCCAAGTTTCGGATGTCAGGGTGGAAACCTGCTCCCGCATGTCTTAATAACTGATGAGACGGGGATGTTATGATGATATGAGGATCATATCATCAATTTTATGAGGATCTTATGATGATACTACAATATTATGATATCACTATGGCATTATATGCCGTTATGATGGTACGATGATACAATAACTATGTTGTGATGATAGTATAATGATACTATGATATTATGGTAACACTGTGACATACTATGGTGTTACGATGTTACCATGTTGTTATGATGGTACTAAGGTTTTATGCTCAATGTTACTAGGTAACTATGATGTCATGATAAAACTAAGATGATACAAGGATGTTATCATGATGACAATGTTATGATATCGCAATGCTACTGTAACATTAGGATTTGAATTGAATTAAAATGTCATGATAAGATGACACTCCAATATTACAATTTTACTATGATGTTATGATGATAAAGTGATATGACAACATCATTATGGAACGTCAATTGAATGTTTGTTTTAGAAGAGAGTGTGACTTCAATTAATATTCAATTAAAATCTCATTATGACTGTCTTAAGTGACATTTAACACAAGTTCATTTACTGTTGATAATGATGATGATGTTAGTGGTGGAGGTGGTTGTACCACTGGTATCTAGACATCCTGCCTTTACCAACATCATCAACACAATGTCTTGCTCACACACACACACACACACACACACACATACTAACCTTAAAATTATCATATGTCATACATATCCATAACGTGATGTAAAATATTTTAGATTTAATATACTCACATACACACAAATACATAGACA
>NC_142949.1:35457565-35460065 GCF_046866305.1 Octopus bimaculoides | reverse complement strand
AATTTAGAGTTGAAAAACGTAGGTCGACTAATATGAGGAAGGTGCTGAAAGTTCCTGGCTTTGGGTAAAAGAAAATACAAGGGGATCAATTAATTATGATTTTATTCAACATATTCCCCTCTCAGATTCACACACTTATTGCAGCAGTCCTTCAGTTTTTCTGAGCCCTGCAAAAGAACTTGGAAGGTTGGGCTTCCAACCAGATTTTTCACAATACCCTTAAAGCTAGAAACGTTTCAGTAACCCCTTGTACACCAAGACAACTTTGGGAGGACCAAAAATTCCATGTGAAATACAGCAGGATTTGGAAAAGATAGCAATGTTTTTCATGTTTACTCTACATATTTACACTATAGACTATATTGATTTGCATGTCTGAAAATACGATAATCATTATACAGTATATATATATATAAAAAAAATGAGATGACAAAGGAATAAACGATTATCTTATGACCTTCATTAGCTTACAGCTGTTTCTGCTATGAGATGCAGTAGACTCATGGTTGAGTGCCTGAGTATCACCTTATAGCTTCATCAGAGCATTGAATATGAAATGCAATTTATTTGGGAGAAGAATTACATTCATGCACTACCACCACCACCTCAATGAGAAGCAGCAGCACCACCACCACCACCTCAACGAGAAGCAGCAGCACCACCACCACCACCTCAACGAGAAGCAGCAGCACCACCACCACTGCCACCATGAAAAACACCACACTATTATAACATACCACCACCACTCTCACCACTACCACCAGCACCAACAACAACATTAACAACACCATCAGCACCACCACCACCACTGCGACCGCCGTTGTCACCACCACCACCACCAACAGCTGCCATCATATTCAGCCATTGCTAAGCAAATAATTCCCTTCAGTCAGGAACTGTGAATTCCTCTGATTTAACCATTAAACGGACCAAATGATATTCTCCTAAAGACAAGAAGAAGGAGAAAAAACAACAACGACCATGATGATGACGATGACGATGATGGCGTCACAGAAACTGTTGTTGTTGTCTGAGATGACCTTTCAATGCTCGGCTCTTCCATTAGTGGTTTGCCGTAATCAAAGTCATAGATGCACCATGTGCTGCATCACAGATGCAGCAGAAAAGGTCAGTCTTTGTCCAGCAAACAAGAAAACTGCACTGATTCATTAGTCTCTCTCTCTCTCTCTCTCTTTGTCTCCATCTCCCTTCCTTCCTCTTTCTCTCTCTCTTTCTGTGTTTCTCTGTTTTTCTTCCTCTCTTTTTCTCTCCAGCTCTCTTCCTTCTTTCCTTCTTCTCTCTCTCTCTCTGTTTCTCTGTTCTTCTTCCTCTCTCTCTCTCTCTCTCTCTCTCTATCTCCAGCTCTTTCTCTCTCTCTCTCTCTCTCTCTCCGTTTTTCTTCCTCTCCCTCTGTCTCCATCTCCCTTCCTCCCTTCTTCTCTCTTTTAAAGGATGCTCTCCAAGAGTCTCCAAGAGTGCATTCTGTTAATCTAATGGTAAAACAAAAAAAGGTAAGAAAGCTTAAGGGGTGGTGGTGGTAGCAGAAGTGGCCATGGAGGGTTAGCATAGAGATGGCAGAGAGAGAGAGAGAGAGAGACGAACTGGTGGTGTGATGGGAGATGGTGGGTTGTGGGGAGGTGGGGTCTACAGAAAAGGTATGGAGATGGGGTGAGGAGGGGCCGGCAGTCTGTGTTTTTATACGCATGTGCGTGCGTATGTGTATAGTTGCTGGATTGTGTTTGTGCGTGTGTGTGTGTGTGTGTGTGTGTAAGTCTGAGGAGTAACCTCTTACCCCCACCACCCCACCACCCATCCATCCATCCATAAACCCCACTTGAAATCAACAAGGAATTGTTGGCCTTTTGAAAAACAAAGCCATTTGTTAAAACAACAACAATTACTGCTACCACTCCCACCACCACCTACACCACCACCGCCACCACCACCACCACCGCCACCACCACCATCATGACCACGAGCAGGAAGATTACTGATATTAGCAGCCTTCACAATAGCTAAACCACATTCAAATCACAATTCTGTTTGCCTTAGGAAAAAAAGGACCATATTGGATAATGTGGTTTTGTGTTACCTTGGGTTGGTCATGACTGGAACGCCTTTGGTCTTAACTCAATCAGAACTGACCATATGACTAAACCCCCACCACGTCCTCAACTAGTAACCAACTACCCCCACCCCCTCTGAAATCAAATAAGCACCAGCTGCACACTGGGGTTGATGCAATCAATTTAGTCACTCCCCACCACCCACAAACATAATTCTTGTTGCTTTGTTTGTTGTTTGGAGGGGGCAGAGGGGCATATAGAGTCATGGCTGTGCCCCAGGATGGTCGCAGTCCAATGATTGAAACGAGCAAAGGAAAACAGCTCAGGGTGGATGCGTATGAAGGAAATGCTGTACTTACCCACTGAGGAAGCTGAATCCATGAACACAGACGAGGATGTAACCAAAACTGTCAACCTTCAGTAGGTTCCCGTAG
>NC_142949.1:35425065-35452565 GCF_046866305.1 Octopus bimaculoides | reverse complement strand
AATCTTACTCAGCTTTCATTATCTAATATTTCACTCATTGTCCTCCACCACCACCACCACCACCACCACCACCACCACTGCCACCAACTCTACTAATAATACGATCATCACCAACGGCACAGCTGCTGCCACCACTGTGTCCACCACCACTAACACTACCACCAGACACCATCCTGTGAATTGTACCACACATTTCATCTTAGAAATACAACACCTAAGTATAAACACACACACACACGTGCACTCATGTGTACGTACATAACTATTAATTTATGTGTGCATATATATATATATATATATATATATATATATATATATATATACAAATATATATATATATATACAAATATATATATATATATATGTACAAATATATATATATATACAAATACATATATATATATATATATATATATATATATATATATATACAAATATATATATATATGTATGCACATACAAACACATGCCTATAAATATACACATATACATATATATATATATATATATATATATATATATATATGTACATATATATGCATATACACTCCTCCCTGTATATATGTACATGCACATGTATACACACGCATGCATATTCATCAATTTATATGTACATATATATATATATATATACACACACACATACGTATATATGCATGCATATATATGCATACACACCCATATATATACATGCACACACACACAAAAACATATACATTATACATATATATTTATATATACACACACACACATGTCGGTATAAATAATGCAAGAACTCTAAAGAGAGATGATGATGATGATGATGATGATGATGATGATGACCATGGCATAGAAGAACCAAAATATTCTTTCTCCTGCTCTTTTGCCATAACCCTAAAACCAATTCCAATATGCCAAAGTTGGAAATATTGCCAACATTTTTGGCTCATCTCGGCATCAAATAAGGGGATTATATCACACACACACACACACACACAATTAAAAGGGCAGTTTCGTCCCTTCTTGGGCTCCTTCACCTTCCCCTGCCTCCTGCTTAGTCTTCTGCATTCTTCGAGGTATTTGGAAGGAAAGGACAAACCTTTCCTGGCCAAAAGTATTTGGAGATGCTAATGAGAGGTCAAGCTCTCCTCCAGCTCCCAATAACACCACTACCACCACTACCATAACTAACATCAGCATCACCAACATCATCACTACCACTACAAACACCACCAATACTACTACTACTACTACCATTGTTACCACCACCACTGTTATCACCACCACCACCAACACCACCACTATCATCATCATCACTATTAACACCATATGGATATTATTAATCACACCGCTCCAATCTCTATGGCTACCTCCACCACCACCACCACCACCACCACCAGCCCAACTACCAGGCCACCCTTTTTCCATTCTGAGTTCAAACCTTAGTAAGGCCAACTTAACCTTTCATCCATCTGGCCAGGTGGTTTTCGAGGTGGTGGTGTTGATGGTGGTGGGAGAATTGATAGAATCGGGTACCAGTCATGCACTGGGGGTTAATATAATCGACACACTCTGCTCCCCCAACCTCTTTTCCCTGTGTTAGAGAAATTATTGTATGCTTTTCAGTTGTTTCTGTCACTGAACCGTGGCCATACTGGGGCATTACATTGAAAAATCTTAGCTGAACAAATCAACCCCCAAGGATATATTTTTTTAAAGCCTGGTACTTATTATATCAATCTCTTTTGCTGAGCTGCAAAGTCATGGGGTATGTGAGTAATTTAAAAATACCTCACGGAGTGACAACCGTGCCCTGCATAGTTAGGGGTTGCCCTTTGGCAAGGCATAGCACCTTTTCAGTCACCCTGCCAGAGATATGGTGAAGTCATGGGATTGCAACATGGCAGATTGTGAAGTGGCAGTAGAAGAGCTCCACTGAGCCAACAGTGATTCTTCCATTGATTCTGAGAGGAAGAATCTTGGAAGACCAATGGCCAGGATCACCAAGCTCTATCAAGAGAGTAACTGCAATGCTTCCATTGGGTGGTGGTGGCCATGGTTGTGTAATCGGCTGATGAAAGACTCATTATAATTGAAGTTCCCAATTCACATTCGTTGTAATGGAAAAGGGTTGGTGAGAGAGAGTCATGGGAACCCATGAAAGTAGGATGGTGGATTGCGAAGAGGAAGCGAGAGAGCTCAACTGAGCCAACTGTGAATGTGTAAATGTGTGTATGGGTATATATATATATGTGTGTGTGTGTATATGTATCTATGTATAATGCATATGTACATATGCATGTGCATATGCTCATCTGCATATGAGAATGTGTGTGTGTGTATATATGTGCATGTGTGTGTGTGTGTATGTGTGTTGATGCAAGACTGGTCATCATATTCCTTAGGATATCATCCATGACTGTGACAAGTATGGGGAGGTGTGGGGTATGGCAATGAAGGGACAAGAGGGTTTTAATAGGGGCTTGACCAGGTCCCAGGTAATTAGGTGAACGGGTGGGAAGGTGAAGATGAGGGTGAGAGTGACAGACGGCGGGCGGGGGGAGGGAGAGAAATGGGGATGGAGTAGAAGTAGTGTGGGAGAAGAATAGTGGAGGGGGGGGCGAATTTGTGGCAGAAGAAGGAGGGAGGAAATGATAGAAAGATGAGAGTGGGAGGCAGACGTAGAGAAAGGAAGGTGGTGGTGGTGGCGGGGGGTGGGGAGGGGCAAGAATAGTCAAAGGAAGGGGGCATAGGGAGGGGAGAAGCAGCATTAATACAACAACTGATCACCAATTCTATATTAATGAGGGAAAGACAAAAACATGGTAATGGTGGAGGTGGAGGTGGAGATAATGGGAGTGATGGTGGTGTAGTGACAATGGTGGTGGTGGTGGTGGTGGTGGTAGTGGTGGTGGTGGTGGTGGTAGTGGAGGCTGTGATGGTGATGGTGTGGTGGTGGTGGAGGTGGAGATAATGGGAGTGATGGTGGTGTAGTGACAATGGTGGTGGTGGTGGTGGTAGTGGTGGTGGTGGTGGTGGTGGTAGTGGAGGCTGTGATGGTGATGGTGTGGTGGTGGTGGAGGTGGGGATAATGGGAGTGATGGTGGTGTATTGACAATGGTGGTGGTGGTGGAGATGGTGGAGGCTGTGATGGTGATGGTGTGGTGGTGGTGGTGGTGGTGATCGTGGCAGTGATGTTGATGGTAGTGGTGGTAGCAGCAGCAGTAGTAATATTACTATTATTCATCCGATGACATACCCCCTCAATATTAGTTTCCAGTTCTATGCCTTGTGAGTTCAAATCTCACCAAAGTCAAAATTACTTTTCATTCTTTCAAGGTCAATATAATGAAGTATCAGACAACTTCTGGGACCAATGTAATAATTACCAGCCTTGTGCCAAAATTTGAAACCATTATTATTATTATTATTATTATTATTATTATTATTATTATTATTATTATTATTAGGACAGATACATTCCTTTTTTGTAGCACTCTCAATGACTTCTTCAAGTTTCACTTGAAAAGGAAATTGAGAGTGGAGTGGGAAGTGGTGTCCTCGAGTGAGTTTATTGAAAGGTGGGTGAAAGTTGTGAAAATGGCAAGAGTGGACGGTACCTCTCTAAGGGTAGACCTGTGAGTCAGAGAGAAGGAATTAGAAAGGGCACTGGCTCCTGGGGTTTCGCATTGCTCCAATCCACTGAGCTGAATATGAGTTCCGGCAACAGCTGGGAAGTTAACCCAGTGAAGGACTGGCATCCCATCCAGCAGGGAGTGCTGTAATCTCAACCACTTATACACGGTTGGCATTAGGAAGAGCATCTAGCGACAGAAACTGTGCCAAAGCAGACAACGGAACCTGATGCAAATCTCTGGTTTGCCAGCTCCTGTCAAACCATCCAACCCATGCCAACATGGAAGACAGATGTTAAATGATGATGTTCTAGTATGAGGAAAACTTCCTCAATTCCTCCTACCAGTCCAGGAACTTGGAAGCACCATAAAAGAGCAAAAGGTACTTCTGCTGCCATTCCTATAGTGACTAAGCTGTTACAAAAAATTCCCTCTGCTTATCCGTAAGAGGGGCCACAGGTAGTGCTGCTCTTCCTTCTGTGACTAAGTCATTATAATAATAAAAAAAAAAAAAACCTCACTCTGTACATCCAAAAATCAATTCATTTATTTGTTTATTTATTTTGCTCTAGTGACACACACACACACACACACACACACACACACACACACATTTGGATGTGAGGGTGAAAAGTGGTGGATTGAGAGAGATTAAGGTTAGTAGTTCACCACTGAAAGCTCTATTTGATCCACTGAGATATTGATCAACTTCTGCCTGACAGACATAAACTAGACCCACAACCATGCAAAGGAACAGCTAGAAATAACAGTCAAATTACATTTAAATCCACCACCACCACCATTATTAATAATAATAATAATAATAGTAATGATAATAATAATGAATTAATAATTTGGGGGGTGGGGGATTTTGGCACTGGGCGAGCAATTTTAGTGGAAGGCAGGGAGTTAATTCCATAGACCCACCCCCCAGTGTTTGACTTGTACTTCATTCTGTTAACCCTGAAGGAATTAAAAAAAAAAAAAAAGACAAAGCTAACTTTGGTAGGATTTGAACTCAGAACACAAAGAGCCAGAAGAAAATGCTGCTACGCATTTTTGTTGAACATGTTAATAATTAATTGATTGCGGTTAAGTAATTATGTGAGCATGTGTAATTAATGTAACTTGTGTAAGTCAATGAGAGGCAATATATTACAGATGTGTGCTTGTGATGTGTTGTTATGAAAACATACAACAGTTACTAATTGGAAAGGGTCTAATTAAGAATGTATGATTAAAATACACACACACACATGCATGCACATGTATACACGCATACACACATCTTTATCAATGTACAAGTTTAAAAAAAAAATTATGAAAGTTCTAATCTTTTATCTGGCATGTTTTACTTATTTTAGTCGTTTGACTGTGGCCATGCTGGGGCAACACTTTGAAGGCTTTCAGTCGAACAGATCGACCCCCCCATCCCTTCTTGGTACTTATATTTTGGGTTTTTTTTAAAAAAATATCTGGTACATATTCTATCTGTCATTATGGGAGCCTGCAGGATATAAACAAACCAACACTGGCTGCCAAGTGATGGAGAGAGGCTGAGCACAAAGATACATATACATGCATTTGCACACACACACAAACACACAACAACACACATGCATACACAGACACACACATACATATATATATATCATGGGCATCTATGCAACTTCTATCTACGGAATCCACTCACAAGGCTCTGATTGGCCCAAAGGCTAGAGTAGAAGATGCCCAAAGTGCTGCGCAGTGGGACAGAACCCGCAACCATGTGGTTGCAAATCAAGCTTCTTAACCACACAGCAATATGCCTTAGATACCATTTTTAAAGAGAAACCACTCTTCAAGAATTGTGTTCTTAATTTCCAGAGAAGACCCTGTTTTTGGACAATATTTTAATCATGCACCAGCTTGAAACCTCAGAATCCCTCTCGATTCATGTAACACCAACCTAGTTGAGTATAACACTCCACCACCAGCACCCCATCCACCCCACATTTAGTTAATTGAACCTCTAAATGTCAGAGATTAGTCGTTTAATAAGATTAACGATCCTCCGTCTACTGACCTCATCTGTAGGGTGCAAATTTACAATATCATCATTTTAACATCCATTTCACAATGCTAGCATGGGTTAGATGTAATCTCTGTCACTACTAAACACACACATATGCATGCACACACAAGCAACAAAAATAGAAATATGCTAGAAATAGCAACAAAATAGAACCTCAAACCAAGCACACTACTATGGGAAGGAAAAGAAATAAAAAGGTTACACAAGACACCAATGTTATCCAAGGGAAAGGCAAAGGGGCTGATGCAGCTTGACACCAATGATGTCGCAACTCATTTCTACAGCTGAGTGAACTGGAGAAGTGTGTAATAAATAAACCAAACTCACTACCTCGTGATTGTGAGCCCAACACTCCAACCACTGAGCCACATAATATATATATATATATATATATATATATATATATATATATATATATATATATATATACCAAGTCAAATGTCACGCACAAAACAAGTCCAATACTCTCCGGAATTGTCAAAGACATGCTTTAATTTTCCTAAATTGAATAAAATAAATAAAGAGGAATACACGCACTTGTACACAGTGAACAAAATGAATAATAATAATGATAACATAATATAAATAAAATATCAAATGTTTTGGCCCACCCTGTATATATATATATATATATATATATATATTGTGTGTGTGTGTGCTTATGCACTTAAGTGCTGGTGTTGGTTTGTTTACACCCCTGTAAGTTAGTGGTCTGGCAAAGAGATTGATAGAATAGGAATCTGGCTTAAAAAATAAATACTGGGGTTGATTCATTCAACTAAAAAAAAAAAGAAGACCTTTTGAGGAGATGCCCCAGCATGGTCACAATCCAATGACTGAAAGAAGTAAACAAAACAACAACAACAAAAACACAATAAAAGATAATAGGATGGTCGATGTGATCCAGACTATATGATTTTTGAAAACACAGCAGGAAGGTCATGGATAGACTGGCTCTGCTCAATCTTGAATAACAAGAACAACAACAATTAAAATAAAAAGAAAAAAGAAGAAATAACAACTATAAAAAAATAAAAGGAAATGGATTTTTTTCAATACTTTTCACATATTTTTTCTTATTTTTTCTGTGGAAATGCTCTTACGTTGTTCTTAACAGCAAAAAATACAATTCTAGTATTCTAGTATTTACCATTGTTCTTAAAAAGAAAGAACCCAATACTCTTCTGTTTACCATTCTTCGTAACAGCAAGAACCCAATACTTTTCCATTTACCATTGTTTGGAGGAAATTTTCACACAGCGCTTCTCTCTCAGACACATTTAGATGGACTTCTGACATTTATACTTGCTGTGCATTTCATACGTTCTGTCTACGATACATATGTGTGTATGCATGCGTGATGATGGGTACACGTGCGTGTATGTGTGTATGTATCATCATCATCCGCATCCTTTAACATCAGTTTTCCATGCTGGCATGGGTTGGATGGTTTGACCGGAGCTGACAAGGAGAAGAGCTGCACCTGGTTCCAGTCTGATCTGAACCAGGTTCCAGTCTTGGTTTCTACATCTGGATGCCCTTCCTAGTGCCAACCACTTTACAGTGTGTGTTGGGTGCAGTGCTGATTAATCCTTAAGCAAAATAAGCACATGCTTAGAGCATCGAGGGAAGAAAGGAGCACCACAGAAATTGTAAATAGTTTATGGCACAAAAGAAATCATTCTAAACTTGCTAAAATAAACATTATTGAGTGTGCCTTACCAAATATAGACATCGCCTTTTGTATATTTTCAACATTAATGGTCACAAATTGCTCTGCTGAGCATTCGTTTTCTCAGCTGAAGTATATTAAAAATCTCATCAAAACGACTGTGCAACAAGGCAGAGGCTGGATGCTTTATTTTTTACTAAGAAGAGAATTCTGGGAGAAGGGGTTATTTGATTACATCGACCCAGTATGCAACTGGTACTTATTTTATCGACCCCAAAAAGAATAAAAACACTGCTTAGCATTTTGCCTGGTGTGCTATATATATATATATGCATATATATATATATATATATATATATATATATATATATATATATATATATATATATATATATATACACATATATTTATATATATATATATGCATATATACATATATATGTATATATATGTATATATGCATATATACATGTATATATGCATATATATACATATATATATATATAGATATATGAATTATATATGTATATATGCATATATATACATATATATGCATATATATATATATATAGATAGATATATGAATTATATATGTATATATGCATATATATAGTGAGAATTTACAAAAAAAACAAAAGATGAAGACGGGTGTGTAAACAACAAACAGATATGCATATAAATATGTGTATATATATATATATATATATATATATATATATATATATATATATATATATAATATATTTATACACAAACGTTCATTTTTTCAGTTACAAATACCAAGTATATATTTATTTATTTACTTATTTCTATGCACGTGTGCGTGTGTGTGTATGTGTGTATATGTGTGTATATATGTGCGTGTGTGTGTCTAGTTTATGATTCATATCTTTGAAAACATTTGTTCACGAAAAGAGGCCAACTTCAGTGTAAATTACAATACTGATGACAGTTGTGTTATTGAGAATGGTTGAACAGTCTTTGGAATTGGTTGGACATGTGATGAGAACGCAGAGCTGAGAAGGAGAGGTAGATGAAGAGGAGGCAGAGAAAGGGGTGGTGGTGGAGGTGGATGAGATGGATGGGCGGATGGGGGTGGGTGAAGTGAAACAAACCAGCTTGAAGAAAGAACGACTTGTGAAAAGACTGAATATGCCAAACAAGCAGAGAATTTTTTTAATATAAAGTAGCTGCAAACACACACACGTGTGTATATATATATATACACATATATCATATATATATATATCATATATATCATATATATATATATATATATATATATATATATATATATATATATATATATATATATATATATATATGGTTCAAAGTTGTACAAATAAAACAAACAAACAAGAGTCAGACAGGTGAGGGAACAAACAAGGTGAGAGTTAACTATATGACCAGTATGCAGGCAGGGATCTGTCAAACCTTTGTCCTCAAACCTCCTCTGTTAATCACAGTCCCCACCAAGATATTACAGTGGATATTTCAGACTGGCTGCCCACGGGGAACTCCTGTATGGTGATGAATTTGTTCTGTGAAAACTTTGGAAAAAAATATTCCCAACATGGAATCAAAAACGTGGAATTGAAGGTTTTTAAAGTAAACCCCAGTCGATGAAAGGGTGGCTGAGTTGCAGAAGGTTAAAATTCAGTAGAGTTTTTTTTTTTGGAATATTTTAACAAAAGAATGAAAAAAAAAAGAGACTGATGAAGAAAAAAATCTTTCAAATGTTTGTATGAAGATTTAAAGGAATTCAATATAAGAGGATGTACAGAGGTATAACGGTTAGTGTGTATACATATGCACAACACACGTATCGACACAAACGTTTCCACATCAACTGAGATGTGATGAGATGCAACAAGAATTCTTCAGTCTACAAAGAAAGCATACTCTACACACACACACACATAAACATATATTTATATACATACACATATACACTTCTAAACATTACCCTTCTGGCTTCAAACTTCTTTCAAGAAACTACAGAACATTTTAAACCTTGTTTACTTAGTTTATTTATATACTTTGATGCAATTTTATTTATTTATTTATTTATTTATTTATTTATTCAAAATTGGTTTAGGTCTTTGTATTTTTATTTATTTATGTTTTTTTTTTTGGTTTGTTTTATGTACACATTACTTACAATAAATACATTTTGGAGCCAGGAAAAATACAATTCATCAAAAAACAACCATTGATGATAGTGATGAATGTGGTGGTGGTGGTGGTGGTGATTTCACACACACACACATACACACACAAAGATGTGTATATCTATATGTGTGCATATGTATCTGTATATATATATGTGTGTGTGTGTGTGTGTGTGTGTGTGTGTGTGTGTGTGTATATGTGCATGTATATACATATATACAAATACATACATATATCTACATATGTGTATGTGTGTGTATATATATATATATATATATATATATATATATATATATATATATATATATATATAAACACACACACGTGTGTGTGTGGGTGGGTGTCTTTATACACACACACACTTACGAAGAGCTTTGAAAGAACTCACCGATGCTGAGTGGTTGATATTAACCCAAAATACATTAATATCTTCAGATCTAAAGGACTTCCATGGTGCCTTCTCTGACACCCCACTGCCTCCACCACCACCACCACCTCTTCCTCCTCCACCACCACCACCCTACCTGTCTTCATGATCAAGAAGACACAAACACAATGAATTATTGAACTCAGACTTGTTCGTAGTGGTTTAAGTAGCAAAACACATCAACTAGCACCGTTTCAGATCTATTAAACGAAGCACTCAACAACCTTTTCCTTTACGGTTACATTTGCACTTCAATTCTGGGTAGAACCACCTCAGCACCAAAACAAGGCAAATAACTCCTGTAGCTTATTACTGCAATGATCATAGTTTTTATGTGTGTTTGTGTCTGTCATTTTAGCATTTACTGGTTTCAGTCATTGGACTGCAGCCATGCAGGGGCACCACCTTGAAGGGCTTGGATGAACAAATTTGGTAACTTTTGCCGAACCGCTAAGTTACAGAGATGTAAACAGACCAACATTGGTTGTCAAGCGATGGTGGAGGGACAAACACAGACACACAAACATATATATACGACAGGCTTCTTTCAGTTTCCGTCTACCAAATCCACTCACTATAGTAGAAGCTATAGTAGAAGACACTTACCCAAGGTTCCACGCAGTGGGACTGAACCCACAACCATGTGGTTGGGAAGCAAGCTTCTTACCACACAGCCATGCCTGTGCCTATATATATATATATATATATATATATGAATGCTAGGTTTCCTTACAGTTTCCCTCAACTAAATTCACTCACAAAATGTTGAGTGGCCGGGAAGTTACAATAAAAGATATTTATCTAAGGTGCTGCGGAGTGAGACTGAACCTGAAACCACATGAGTGAGAAATGAACTTTTTAACCACACAACCATGGCAGATACACACACACACATATACACATACAACATAGACACCACGACCACCACTACTACCAGCACTACCACTACCTCTTGTACCACCACCACCAACAACAACAACAACAACAGCATCAACTAGTCTCTAGAATCCATTAAAATCAACTCTTCTAACAAATTCCTGTACTGTTTCCTGAGACCCCAGCCATTCTTCTACATTATCTTTCATAGCTAATTGTCTTTTGCTTACAGCTGTGTGAGTTTCTGGTGTGGCTGGGGTAATTGGAGGAGACCCCACCACCCCCACCCACCCAAACTCCCCACACACAGCCCAGGGGCCAGAAGGGTGTTAGTAGGGGTGAGTTTGTTTCTAGAAGTATTCAGCTGTGTGTTTGAGTGTGCGTGCTTGTGTGTGTGTGTGTGTGTGTGTGTGTGTGTGTGTGTGTGTGTGTGTGTGTGTGTAGTTGTAATTATTCTTGTAGTCAGTTACTATTGTTGTTTGGATGATGATGATGATGGTGGTGGTGTTGATGATGATGGCAATGATGTTGGTGGTGGTGTTGGTGGGGATGATGATGGAGTGGTGATGATGATGGTTATGATGATGATGGTTATAATGATGATGGTTACGATGATGGTTATGATGATGATGATATATTATTTCTTATTATTCATTAAGTCCTTTTCTTAGTCGCTCTCTCCCTCGCGTTTTCCATGCATGCTTGCATGTGTGTGTATAGTGTAGTGTTTGTGTGCGTATATGTATGTAGTATACCTGTGTGTGTGTGTGAGAGCATATAGCATTTCTGTATGTGTGTATGTGTATGTGCTTGTATGTGTGAAGTGTGTGTATGTATTTGTGCGTGTGCGTGTGTAGTGTGTGTATGTGGGTATATACTTGTATGTTTTTGTTTTTTGTGTGTGTATGTGTTTGTGTCTGTATTATGTGTATGTGTGTGTATTTTTATGCATGTGTGTGTGTGTGTGCATGTATAGAATGTGTATGATACGCTGAACCTTTTCATTACTCCTCCACCACCACCACCACCACCACCACTTAACCCCCCACCATCATCATTATCGTCATCATTAACAACAGCAACATTAGCACAAAATAACGCATTCACCTTTACATGGTTGCTTGACCTTCTGGAAGCAACAGCCAAATTGCCCTCAAACTGTTTTCCAACAAGTATTACAATAACAACAACACTATTAATATTGATTTCAAATTTTAGCACAAGGCCAGCAATTTCAGGGTGAAGAGGATTAGTCATTGTTATTATTATTATTATTATTATTATTTAAGTCATTGCTTGGAATCGAACTCAGAATCTTGGGGTTAGTAGCACACACTCTTAACCACCACGCCATATGCCCGTGGGCATATAATAATAATAATAATAATAATTTCAAACTTAGGCACAAGGCCAGCAATTTTGGGGGCAGGAGTAAGTCGATTACACTGACCCCCACTAATCAACTGATACTTAATCTATTGACCCCCAAAGGGATAAAAGGCAAAGTCGACCTTGGCAGAATTTGAACTCAGAACATGAGGACAGACAAAATGCCACTAAGCATTTTTCCCAGGTGTGCTAATGATTCTGCCATCTCCCCACCTTACAAATAATAATAATAATAATAATAATAATTACAAATTTAGGCACAAGGTCAGCAATTTTGGGGTCAGGGGGTGAGTTGAGTATATTAACCCCAGTGTTTCACTGGTACTTAATTTATCAAGGATGAAAGGAAAAGTTGATCTCGGTGGAATTTGAACTCAGAATGTAAAGGCGATTGAAACGCTGCTAAGCCTGGCGATGCTAACCGTTCTGTCAGCTCACTGCCTTCACCTCATAATCACCCCCCCCCCCCGTTAGCAACAACAGCTACATCTGTACATAAGAAGAACAAGAACAACAACGGTACACTACAAAAACAACCAGTAACAGCAATAAGACCAGCATACGATAGCCACATCTGTGCTTAACAATAACAACAACATCAACATCTGTACATTACACACACACACACACACACACACACACACACCATGCGAAAACAAAAGAGTGAAACTGAACCCTATCAAGACACTTTCCAAAGCACAACCAATATTACTTCCTGGCAGTTATTTCCTGTGTCAGAGAGAGAGAGAGAGAGAGAGAGAGAAAGAAAGAGAGAGAGGGGGGCATAAGGGAGTGGGGGAAAGGGGGGATGAGTGGAGGGCACATTCTCTAGGACTCCCTAACGTCCCTTCACCTTAACGAAGGGCATTCCTCAGTATGATATACAAGGAACTATGCATTGTGGCACTCATGTGAGGGAATGGATGGCGTGGAAGACAAAACAGACTAAACATGAGCATACACACACATACACACACACTTATACATATACATATATATATATATATATATATGTATGTATGTGTATATGCATACATATACATATATATAGAGAGAGAGAAAGAGAGAGAGAGAAATTGATAGATGTAGGTGCAGGTGTACTTAAGAAGTTTGCTTCCCAGCCATGTGGTTTCAAGTTCAATCCCAATCTGTGACACCTAGGTCAAGTGTCTACTACTACTACTACTACTACTACTACTACTACTACTACTACTACTAATACTACTGTTACTACTACTACTACTACTACTACTACTGCAGTCCTAGGTCAAATAAAGCCTTGTAAGTGGATCTAACAGAGAGAAACTGAGTCACTGGGCAAAACAAAATATATTTTATTGGAATAACAGACTTTGGGGTTGAAATATTTTATGTGTGTGTGTGTGTGTGTGTGTGTGTCTGCTTGGTTGGACATCATGTGATGGTTGTAAATGACTGTCATCGTCATCATATAAGCAAAATATATATACATATATATATATACATGCATATATATATATACATACATATACACACACACATATATATATATACATACATACATATAAACACACATATATATATACACACATAAATATATATATATATATATATATATATATATATATATATACACACATACATATGTATATGTATATATATATATATATATATATATATATATATATATATACACACACACACACACACATGCATACATACAGTCCTAATATAAAAGCAAATCTGTAATACACTTCTGAGTTCCTGGCAAAATGGCAGGGGTACCAGTAAGACTACAATTTTCGGTTTGTTAGCTGATGTCAGGCTTCAGTGAACTTCACCCACAACACTGAGGAAACGGTAAGGAATGGTGAGGAATGGCAGTCTTAGAGCTATGGGAATGAAGATGCTGATTAGCTTCCACATCGTTAAAATAATTTCTACATAGGTGCTAATGAAATAACTGTTGAAATTTCTCTCCGCACCAAAGCTAACATGGAATCACACACATACACATATATATAAATACATGTATCTATACACATATATACTTACATATATGCTACACACATACGTAAATATATATTATATATACATATATATATATATATATATATATATATATATATATATATGCATACATAGACGCAGGCATGTCTGTGTGGTAAGAAGCTTGCTTCCCAACCACAGGGTTCTGGGTTCGGTCCGGTGGTACCTTGGGCTTGTGTCTTCTACTACAGCCTTGGGCCCACCAAAAACCTTGTGAATTTGGTACATGGAAACTGGAAGAAGCCCATCGTATATATATATATATATGTGTGTGTGTGTGTCTGTGTTTGTTCCCTTGCCATCTCTTCGGTGCCACGAAAGAGGGTTGGAGAGGCAAACATTATTCCAGTGATGAGGAAGTGGAAACTGTAGTGAAGAAGTGGTTCAAAGAACAGTCAACAGAATTTTACGGGGGGGGGGGGGGGGGATACATGCTCTCATTCGAAGGTGGAACATTGCTATTGAGAGAAACGGTGACTATGTTGAGAAGTATGAGACAATGATGATGAGGAGAATGAAAATGAAGACGATGATGATGAGGAGGGGGAGGAGGAAAGGGATGACAATGATGACGATGATGATGATGACAGCTGCCACAGCAGACCTCCATCATTAGTTTACCTCAGAACTTTTATATTTTATTAATTTTATCTTTAAAAAAAAAAAACAGTAAAACAAAACAAACAAAAAAATAAATTATAATGTTTAAAAGATGTTTTCGTTCCGTGTCAAAACGAGAAGCGAACACTTTTAAACCGAGAAAGTATCGACAGTTCAACACACACACACACACCCACACACAAATATAAAAATAAAAAGAAAAAATGATAGCAAACAAAATCACAGACTCAAGACAACCAAGGAACCAAAAGGAAATGATTCATATGGAATCGTATCGAATGAGGAGATTGCAATATGGCAACGAAACCAAAGATTTGGCAACGTATAAAGATAAACGTTTTCCCCTCCTCTCTTCCGCCACCACCACCACCACCACCGCCACTACGGACTGTTCTGCCGAAGGGGTGGTGTGGTGGTGGGGGAGGATAACAGAACACCACCAGCAACAGTGGTGGGATATGAACTCTTGATTGCGGGATCTACAATAGCAACAACTGCAACAACCGGATATGAAGTACAGTTTCATTTTGTAATAGTGGAGAAGTAATATGGTGGAGGTCATTGTGGTGATGGTGGTGGTGGTGGTGGTGATGGTGGTGGTGGTGGTGGTAGTAGTGATGGCAGTGGTTGTGGTGTTGATGATAGTGGTAGTGATAGTGGTGGTGGTGGTGGTGGTGGTGGTGGTGGTGGGGTAGTGGTGACGGTGGTGATGATGTGGTGATGGTGGTAGTGGTGGTGTGAGTAACGGTAGTGGTGGTGATGACATCAGAGGTAGACGTGGTGATGGTAGTGTTAGTAGTTGTGGTATAGGTGGAGGTGGTACTGGTGTTGGTATAGCTGGAAACATTGTGTAAGAGGAAGTTGTGGTGGCAATGGTATACGTGGAGGTGTTAGTGGTGGTTATGGAAGTGATGGTTTAGGTAGAAGTAGCAGTAGTGATGGTGGTGGTGGGGTGGTGGTGGCGTAGATGGAGATGTCATTGGTGGTGGCCATGGTAGTATAGAAGAAGATGGTAGTGGTGGTGATGCAGATGGAAGTGTTGGTGTTAGTGGTGGTGTTGGTGGTAGTAGTAGCATATGTAGCAGAAGGAAGTACAGCTGTTGATGCCTGTGTTGAAGTACAGCAGATACACAAGTTGCCAGAATTGCAGTCAATGGCCTAACAACAACAACAACAACAACAACAATGTAGTGATACGGGAGAAGCCACAACCCACAAACATCACAAAACATATACATACACACACAGACAAACACTCGCTTATACATACACACACACACACACACGGAAATCCTCTCAGCTCATTGATAAGGGAACTGTCTCATTAAATACGCAAACTGTGTTAGCTTTCACTTTCAACAAACTCAGCATCTGGTTTTGTAAACAATATTATATATACATGCATACATAAATATATATATATATATGCATGTGTATAAATATGTGTGAATGCCTGTGTGCATGTATATATATATATATATATATATATACAGAGAGAGAGAGAGTGGGGGGAGACTGTGTTACCTGAAATGGAGGTGAACACCTTTCTTCATGTGATCGGTTTGAAAGATTGTTAAGACATGAGGATATTTTTTCCTACTTTTTGTAGCATGAAACCAAAGGTAGCCTTAATTCATAAATAAATTATATCCACTACTGTAGTGTTAAGCACTCATTTTCATTGTTCAACTTTTATTTGTATATATATATATATATATATATATATATATATATATATATATATATATATATATATATATATTCATGTATATATCAGCCTTCTGACTGACTTTGGAGTATCTAATTCGTGGAATTCTTTCTACCATCGGATTACATGACCTCGGTCATTCAGAATACGCCATTTCTGCACCTTGATTTCGCATATACATATATATATATATATATACATATCAGGTCATTCAGAAAAAAATGTCTGATTTTGAACTGAAAGTTAATTTTATTTACAATACAATGCAGAAATGATTTGCTTTTATGCTGTGACATCAAAGAACAGCAAGTTTCAAAATGACATCTCAATTGAAGCTCGTTCAGTTCATGTGGGACCCACTTGTCCAGGTTCTTCATCTTCTTGATTTCTTTCTGTTAACCAAATCCACACACAAAGTTTTAGCTGGCTCAAGGTTATAGTAGAAGACACTTGCCCAAAGTGCCATGCAGTAGGACTGAACCCGGAACCATGTGGTTGGGAAGCAAGCTTCTTACCACACAGCCACACCTGTGTCTATGTATACAGTTACATACATACACTTAATGCTAAATGTACATAAACGCAATATAAAACCAAGACTTAAACAGGAAACTAAAGAAAAGAAAACAGTTGCAAATACACACATACACACACACATATATATACATTTATATATGTATATACATACATCCACCCACATACATAAGTTCATATACACAAATATCTATGCATATATGATGTATACACACACACACATCATCTCCACTGTGTATATCTGTATAAACTAAGTGTGTGTGTATGATTAAATACCTATATGTGTATCCATGTATATATATGCACATAGATGAGTGCATGTGCACACGAGTCTGTGTGTGTGTGTGTGTGTATGTTTATAAGTGTGCATATATTCTACATAATCTCCTTTATCTTTTCTATGTTGTGCACACATTCTAGCCATGTGTATATGTACTCCCTGCCAAAACTCTGGAGACTTATGCCAAATCGCAATAACAGGAAACTTCAGATTTTTTCAAGAAAACCAGTGGAACAGGAAATGACAATGATGATGACGATGCAGATAACAATGGTGATGGTGATGATGATGATGATGATGATGATGATGTTTCTTTTATCTTTTACTTGTTTCAGTTATTAGGCTGTGGCCATGCTGGGGCACCGCCTTGAAGAATTTTGAGTCGAATGAATCGATCCCAGTACTTATTTCTTTTTAAAGCCTGATACTTATTCTATCGGTCACTTTTGCTGAACTGCTAAGTTAAGGGAACATAAAAAAACTAGCACCAGTTGTCAAGCAGTGGTAGGGGAACAAACATAGACAGAAAGACACACACACACACACACATGCACATATATATATATATGTAAAGCAAAATATGAGTTAGAGGTTATGCAACCATCTAAGGGATAAATGTATCCGTAGGCACTACTGGTGTATTACCTTACTATGTATAGTCCTGGCTAAAAGATATACAGGAGTTGGTAATTTAAAGGTAAAACCATGGTTTAATATATACAGAAAAGAAAAGAAATGGAGCAATAATTAACAATGAGAAGTTAATCATTGGTATTAGAAAGTCATAGTTTAATTGTAGTTCAGAACCATTTACAGCTGTTTCTGTTTATCAAATCGAGGTAAATTTGCACTTATCTCATTCAACTTAACAAACATCGTCAGAATGATTTAGAGAAATATAAATAGGAGGAAAGGAAAAGAAAGGAAAAGGAAAAAGCAAAGAGAAAAGGAAAAATGTTCGTTAAGTCTTTAGGCTTACATTTTGGGTCCCACATGTGTGTACGTTTCCTTAATTAGATGAATGGAGCAGTAAGTGGACAACGCACGTTAAATGATGATGATGATGATGATGATGATGATGAAGAATGTTATTTGAGCGAGATTGTTGAGATTTCTTCATTTGCTCAAGATGTGTTTGTTACTCGTTTATTTCATGAATAGCAGATAGTTTATCAGACTAACAGCAAGTTGTCAGATTGACAGATTGGCAAATTGTGAGGTTGTCAGATTGTCAAACTCACAAGAGATTGACAGATTGTCAGGCTAAACAACATTGTCAGATTGTCTGAGAATATATTGAGGTATTTACAATAATCAATTGCTATCAAGATAGCAATTGACATAAAGTAAATGAAAGACACACAGACAGACAATGAAACAGAATTTCCAGACTGAACCAAAAAAGTAGGTTAGCAAAATAAAGATGATGATGATGATGATGATGATGGCGATGATGATGATGATGATGATTGTGATGAGGTTGGTGATGATGATAGTGATAATGATGATGGCAATGAAGATGATGATGAGGATGATGATAGTGAAGATGCTGATGATGATGATGATGTCGACAGAAAGTAGAAAGTCATCCAATCCCACCCGGATATGCAAGACTAATTATAATAATTTCTGAATTAATAAAACTAATTACCCAGAACATTGTTAACGGTGTTGATAATCTAGAGATGCATAGAGAAGTGGTGGTAGTGGTGATGGTCCCCATCGTCGTGGTTGTGGTAGAGTCGCTACTAAGTATAAACTTAGTAGTGGGGTGGTGGTGATGGTGGGAGTGGGGGTGATACTGATAGTGCTGGTTGTGATGGTGGTGGTGATGGTAATGGTTGCGGTGGTGCTACTGGTAAAGATGGTGCTGGCTGAGATGGCGACGGTAGTAGTGGTGATGGTGGTGTGGTGGTGGTGCCAGATGAAATGTGCTGATGTGACAGTGACCAGAACTATTATCAAACTACCAAAGGCATTAAACCCATTGACCATTCCATATATTTCAGACACAGTCTACCCTGGACTACATTACCCAATGTGCAAGGTTTGAGTGAGATTAGGCTGCTGTTTCTAGCATGTCATGTAACCATGCCAAGGCCTCCTCTGACATGATTGATTTTGATGGCAGTGGTGGTGGTGGGGGTGATACTGGTAACGGTGGGGGTGGTAGTGTTGATGGAGATGTTGATAATCGTATGATGAAGGAGTGGGGACTGGGGTGGTAGCAGAGATGATGAAGATGATGATGGTGATGACTGCAGGTGTAGGAATGTTAGTGATGTTGATGCTGGTGATGATGGTGGTGATGATGATGATGATGGTGATGGTGGTGGTGATGGTGATGGTAGTGATGGTGGTAGTGGTAGGAGGGGTACATTGTTCTAATGCACTCAGTAACCCCTACGTCAATGATTCTTCTCTGCAGAGCAGACAGAGAAGAGTTAGCAATTATGCCATGGCTCCTTCAGTGTGTGTGTGTGTGTGTGTGTGTGTGTGTGTGTGTGTGTGTGTGTGTGTGTGTGTGTGTGGATGATGTTGCTTTTATGATGTGTGTGGGGAGGGGTTATGTATCAGAATGCAAGGAGTGCGGGTTGGGGATACACGAAGGTGATCAGAGGGTACCTATTTTTGAAATTAGGCTAACTTTGTGAAGTACAACACTAGCACCACCGCCACCACCACTACCACCACTGCTGCTGCCACCACCACCATGCCTGTCTCCTCACTTCCACACAGCACTTCTTCAGACCACCATGCCCCACCTACAGATTGGATTAGAGAGGGGAAGAAAGAGAGAGAGAGAGAGAGAGAGCAGTAGACAGAGCTATAAGAGAGAGAGAGAGAAAGACAGGGAGAAGAAGAGTAAATGGAGCAAACAGGGGTAGGGAGGGAGAGAGAGACTGAATGGCATCTTCTACTACTACTACTACCCCAACAATATGTGTGTGTATAATATAGAGTGCAGTCACCATATTTCATTCTATAATGGCTACCTCTGATGTGCACAGGGTTACATGATCGGACTGTTACCTAATGCTCTGTTGAGCCACTGGTGTGAAACCTATTGATAAGATCAGCTGTAATGGATATTTAATACTATACACTTCGATTAATATAATTAATACATATATGTATGTATATATATATATGAGAAAATGAGATGACAAAGGAATAAACAATTATCTTATGACCTTCATTAGCTTACAGCTGTTTCTTCTGGGAGATGCAGTGGACACATAGCTGAGTGCCTGAGCAACACCTTATAGCTTCATCAGAGCCTTGGACTGAAACATATGTATTTTGAGTACTACACTAGGTTATTAGCCTTGCAATGCCTAAGTGAAACACACACACACACAAACACACACACATATGTATATATGTACTGGAAAATTAAGATAAACACAAGTATAAATTATTAGTTGCTACATATGTATCACCATTGCAGATGTATGGAACTAAATATTGTATGTTCCAAGTGCAGCTGGATGCTTAACCACAACGGATCATCGAGGGAGCAATTTATCACACTTTGTTGCAGAGATCTGATATCTTAATTTTACCCCATGTATGATCTGTATATCGTAACTAGTAACACTGCTAAGTACAGAGGTTGACTAAGCACTGTACTAAAAGCTGATTGGATAACGATAAGCTATGTGGAGCTCCGACTCATACAGTAGAAACCACACAGCTGACTATACGCATGCAATGTGTGCGCGTGTGAACTGTGTGGTGTGATTTTCAACAACATAGAAACCCTGCCAAATCAGGCTGGACCCTGATGCAGTTCCCCAGCTTACCAGTTCCGGTCAAACTGTCCAACCCATGCCAGCATGAAAAGTGGACATTAAATGGTGATGATGATGATGATGATGAGTATAACACTTGATCAGCTAAGAGATTAAAGATGTTATTTTATTGCTTATATATATATATATATATATATATATATATATATATATATATATATATATATATGTGTGTGTGTGTGTATATATATATATATATATATAGAGAGAGAGAGAGAGAGAGAGAGAGAGAGAGAGAGAGATTAATACACTGATAGACAGATAAATATATAGGCAGATATATAAACAGACAGATAAATAGAGAGAGTGGGAGGGAGGGAGACAGATAGCTAAAGTGACAGACAGACATAGATTGACAGACTGACAGATAAATAGACAGATAGAGATAAATAGATAGATAGATAGATAGATAGATAGATAGATAGATAGATATTTAGTGATATGGAGACAAACAGATAGTCAAGCTATAAAGATAGATATAACATGGCTATATAAACAAAATGTAATTAATCTGAAGTAAATATATATATATACAGGGGGAGACAACCATAAACTTCCTGTCTGGTCAACCGGTGCAAAGGAAGATAGTCCTCCCCCTCCTTTCTCTCCTTTTGAACTCCCACCTTCACCTGGGGGCAACCACCCAGCCATAGACTACACTCCCCTTCATCTTTCATGTCAAGGACAACAAACAAACGATAGGGGTGGAAATGGGGGTTGACGGGGTGGGGGTGAGGTGGAATTTAAGGGAAGAAGCAGTGTGGGGTGGATTGAGGAGTGAGGTGAGTGAGGTGAGGTGAGGTGGGAGATTCAGCTGGTTTCAATGACTATTAAGGTTCTCCACCCTTTAATATGGTCGGTACCCGCCACCATCACCACAAACATCACCACTATCACAACCACTACTATTACTACTGCAGAAACTACCACTTCTACCACCACCACCACCACCACCACCACTACTACTACTACTACTACTACCACTACTATTACTACTGCAGAAACTACCACTTCTACCACCACCACCACCACCACCACCACCACTACTACTACTACTACTACTACTGCAGAAACTACCACTTCTACCACCACCACCACCACCACTACTACTACTATTACTACTGTAGAAACTACCACTTCTACCACCGCCACCACCACCACTACTACTACTACTATTACTACTACTACCACCACCACTACTACTACTACTATTACTACTACTACCACCACCACTACTACTACTACTATTACTACTACTACCACCACCACCACCACCACCACATCATCGTCACTACTGTAACACCACCGATACATTTCACAACCACTACTATTATAACCACGGACACCACCACTACTACAACCACAACCACATCCACCACACTGCCTTAACCATCACTGCCACCATCACGATAAACATCACTGCTATCACAATCGCATCATCATCACTACTGCAACACCAACACCGCATTTTACAACCACCAGCACTAACACTACCGCCACATCACCATCACTACACTACCACCATCATCACTGCAATGATCACTACCATTGCCATAACTATCACAGGCACCAACTGTCACACATGCCACTGTCATCACACCACCACTACTACATCACTAGCACCATACCACTGCTACTACATCACTAGTTGGCACTAAAGTATGTCACACCGACTACATGACACATTACATGATTACATGTCCTGTCATCTGGCTGACCATTGGGGCACCACTAATGACATTGCGACAAATCCTGTAATATTTATACACAAGCTCAAGGCTACAAATTTGAGAGAGTAATTAGGCAATTAAATGAATCTGGTACTGGACGAGGACCAGTGTTTTATTTGTAACAGTTCTGAAAGAATGAAAGGAGATGGGTTTTGAATTAGGAATAAAAAGAGTCAGAACAAACACCACAAGGTATTTTCTCTGATGCTCCAATGATTTTTGCCAATCGACTGGAACAACATAGATCCCAGAAGATGAAGTGTAAAGCCAGCAACTCAGTGAAATATTTCTAGTGAGAAGGATGTAAAAATGTGACTTACCGGCGATAGTGTAATCCATGTCAAACCCGAGATATTTCACTTTCTGCATGAGGAGACCCCGGTTCACAAAGATCCTGAAATAGAAACCAAATATTTCTGTAATCACATATTACTAACCCCTACTTCTAAGGGGGTAAGCCAGCAGAATCTTTAGCTTGCTGGACTAAATGCTTAGTGGCATCTCATCCAACTCTCCATCCTGTGCTCAAATTCTATAGCAGTGGCTCCCAGACATTTTCAGGCTGCCACCTCCTTGACACCCTGGCCACATTCCTAGCACCCCCACCCCAACTAACCATCACAATCATAGACCTCTTCCTGAAGCAAATTCAAAGCAACTGTATTTCACAAATAAAACTTAACCTAATGAACCCATTATTTTGTTGTTTTTACATGAATCGCTTCCCCATTATCATCCCATTTTTCTTCAAGGCCCCCTTGGAACTTTCCACGACCCGGGGGGGGGGGGGCAATACCACCCACTTTGGAAACCACTGTTCTATATTGATACACCAGTCAAGTGCTTAGTTGATGGGTATATGGGTATTTTGAAAATACCTCATGGAGTGATGACCTTGCTCTGTATAGTTACAAGCTAGCCTCTGGCAGGACAGGCTACCCTTTGGCTGCTACTCTGCCAGGGAGACGGTGAAGTTATGGGATTGCAGCATGGTGGATTGTGAAGAGGTAACGGAAGAGCTCAGCTGAGCTCTTACATTGATGCTGAGCAGAGGAATCCAAGAAGATCAATGATCAGGATCACCAAGTTCTATCAAGAGATACATTAAGATATCAATCCCATAAAGATGAAAGATGAAGCTGACCTCAGTAGGTTTTGAACTCAGAACATATTGAGCCAGAAGAAATACCACAAGGCCTCTAACCATTCAGCCAGAGTCCTAATTCTGATACTAATAATAATAATAACAACCATGCAACAGCTATCTTTGCAATCTTAACACCAGAAGGAAGGATGTTTATTCATTGAATTTAATTTCCGTGGAGATCCAAAATGTGATGATCAACTTCTCTTGAGGGCCTTCTCTACCACCACAAACAGGAGAGAGAGAGAGAGAGGGGGAGAGAGATGAGGTTTTGTAAATGTGTGTACGTGCGTGCGTGGGTAGGCCTCACCTTGACAGAAGCATTACATATACATCAGAGAGCTGTAGGCAACTGAAAAGCTGTAAACAGGATGTTAGTTTCTAGCACTGAGATCCTTTACTACCTCTGGTGACCCCCACCACTGACTGACTCACTCACCACACCCCTAAAACTGTTTCTGCGTTACTCTCTCCTGCATTTCAATAAATAACTGCAGAGAGAGCCTCTACATCAATTGCTCAAACTGTTAGAAATAGTAACCGAATTTACCTCAAATCACACTATTGTTTTAGATAAGGTAAAACTACATAACATAATATAGCCCTAGATATATACGTATATTCCTAAAAAAAAAAAAAAAAGGAAAAAAGCAGAGGGAATGGTCATGGCTGGACTATCTTTGACATGAGTTTGATATGGGTTTCATAACTACAGCAGCAACAGTTATGAACCTTGTTGCTTTCTTTTAATTTTGGTTATTTCGGTATAGGACAGGAATGGTTGAGTGGTTAGGGTCCTTACTTGGTCACCATGTGGTTCCAGGTTCAGTCCCATTGAATAGCACCTTGGGCAAATGTCTTCTGCAATAAATCTCAGGACTGACCGACGCATTGTGAAAGAATTTGGTAGATGAAAACTGAGCAGAAGCCCACCATACACACTGTTTTAGATCCTGCTGTTTATAGTGCAAATAAGTTAATATCAATTGGCAGATATCAGCATTGATCAGCAAACAGTTTCTTTGTTCAAATTATAAACAAAGTCAGCATTTCGAAAGACATTTCTACAAAACTAGTTTTTAAACATCGAATGGCTAGGGGGGGGGGGCGGTCTATACATAAAAAAATGATTGAGAACCCCTGCTTTAGATGTATGTATTGGTATGTATTGCAAGAAACGGCTCGGTTTCTTTCTCTAACATTTTACACAGTTTAACCAACACAAGTTACTGTGGAAAACAAAATAGGAATTTTGAGAGAAGTTTCTATAAAACTAGTTCTTAAACATCAAATGGCTGTGTGTGTGTGTGTGTGGGGGGGGGGCAACAGAATAAAATAGTAATCAAAGGAGTCTCTAGATAAAAAAATGGCTGAGAACTCCTGGTCTACACTAATACTCTCAGCTTGCTAGTTACAAGAGCTGTTCAATGCTAGGGTTGACTCGTTACATTCCCAAAATCAAGATATGCCTGTATATTACATGTGACAAGCCAGAATAATATTTCTTGTTTTTATGGCCCCCGCTATGTAGAATGTTCTAAAAGGCACATACATAATGCATAACACATGCGCACACACATAGACATACATGCAAACATACATATACATATATATTCAATCCACTTCTGTAGTTTAGTCTAAAATTTGAGATATATGATGATGTTCACACACACACACACACACAGCATATCATCATACAGAAAACACACCCAGGCATCAATTAGTAGAAATAACGAAGATTAATCACTGAAAGGTGAGTAAATCATGTAAATATCTTTTTACGCTAAATATCAACAAAATACATAAACAAAATAAACAACAACAAAAGTAAAACAAAAACCAGCAAAATAAAGAGGAAAACAAACCAAACAACAACAAAACAAGCAAAATGACAAAAATAAAATAAACAAAAAACAAAAACTGACAAAATAAACGAAAACAAAAATAATTGAAAAACCAACAAAATAACAAAAAAAAGAACAACAAAATGACAGAAACAAACATGAATTATTTTTGAAGAAATTAAATCTTTTAAGTATTTTCTGTTAAAGTTAATCAGTTTTTTTTTTATTTGTTTTTTAAATACTAATAACTTTGGAAATGAAGTGGGTACATTTAGTATGTCAGAAAATTAGTATTTTTACATGATAGAGAGACAAGTTGTTGTTGTTGTTGTTGTTTAGCCATGGGTCAACCTTATCCAGCAGACCTATAAATCAAAAGCATTCCAGCCTTTTCTTTTTTCAGGTATAGTGTGTTGTTGTTGTTGTTGTTGTTATTATTATTATTATTATTATTATTATTATTATCATTATTATTATTATTATAATTATTATTATTATTATTATTATTATCATTATTATTATTATTATTATTATTATCATTATTATTATTATCATTATTATTATTATTATTATTATTATTATTATTGTTGTTGTTAGGGCAGTGAGCTGGCAGACTTGTTAGCATGCTGGACAAAATGCTTAGCGGTTCTGGGTTCAAATTCCACTGAGGTCTACTTTACCTTCCATTCTTTCAGGGTCAATAAAATAAGTACCAGTTGATCCCTGGGGTTGATGTAATCGACTCATCCCCTTCCGCCAAAATTGCTGCCCTTCTGGCAAAATTTTAAACCATTATTATTATTATTATTATTATGATTATTATTATTATTATTATTATTATAATTATAATTATTATTATTATTCATATACACACTATGGATTAGACTGTGGAAAAGAAACAATCATAACATTGGGCCACAACAAGTAACCTTAGATGCCAAGAACCCTCCTAAGTATCATTATCATTATTATTATTATTGGAGGCGTGTGGCTTAGTGGTTAGGGTGCCGGTGCCATGATCGTAAGATTGTGGTTTCGATTCCTGGACCGGGCGACGTGTTATGTTCTTGAGCAAAACACTTCATTTCACGTTGCTCCAGTCCACTCAGCTGGCAAAAATGAGTAACGCTGCGATAGACTGGGGAACGCATACGCCATTGAAACTGGGAAACCGGGCCCATGATACTGGCTAGGCTTTAAAAGGGCGCATTTATTTATTTTTTATTATTATTATTATCATCAAAATTAAGCTAAAGTGATCAGACAAAGCAACCTACTAAACTACATAATGAGTGAGTAGCATACAATGAAATGACTGGCTTCGTTTGTCGTTACTAAAACCAATTAGCAGAAATAACAGTAATTTAATGTTGATAGCTAAAGTTATTATAGCCAAACTATCACATCGTCCACTGGACAACAGACAAATCAATGACCTGCTAGAAATAACGATTGAATCGCTCTCAAATCATGCCATAGCATCTCAAAAAATATTTATGAATGAAAGAATATAGGTGTAGATGTGGACATGAGGGTAAGAAGCTTGCTTCTCAACCATGAGGTTTTGGGTTC
>NC_142949.1:35402565-35422565 GCF_046866305.1 Octopus bimaculoides | reverse complement strand
ATTAGGCTAAGACATTGTATCCCTTACAGAAATAGAAAGAAGTTTTATCTAAGACGAACCTTTTGTCTGGATCTCTTTTGTAGACTTTATTCTGAACTGGATTTTTTAACTCCGAGTAGGTCTGGTTTGAAACCTTATTGTCGTTATTCTTCAAAGGCATCTTAGCAAATCTGTCTTGGTGCTGTGGATTAAAAGAATCATGAAAAGTAAGTCTTATTACACCATCATCATCATCATCAACAACCACCACCACCATAACCAATTAACATCATCAGCATTGCTAACACTACCACTACCACCATCATAGCAATCACAACTACTGCCATCATCATCAACATTATCACTGCCATCACCAACATTATCATCATGGTAACCACCATTATCCTCACAACAATTTCTATCGTCATGATCACCATTATTATCAACATCTCTTCTGTCATCCTCATCACCACAGCTATTATCATTATCATAATCTTCTTAAGCCTGATACCTATTTCTTCCAGTCTCTTTTGTGAAATTAAGTTACAAGGGACATAAACAAACCAACATCTATTTAGGGAGATACTTAAACCAGTAGATAAGAATATGTGTGTGTGTATGTGTGTGTGTGTAAATATAGATATAGATATTACATATATAAATATATATAGATAGACAAAAAGACACACACACACACATATACAAACACACACACACATACATAAAAACACACAAACATGGACAGGCAGACACATGAACCTTGTTAAATTATAAGGCACCAAAAGAGAATGGCTCTCCCCAGACAAAACAGAAAGACAGATAAATAGAAGGAGAATGGGGTGACAAATAGACAGGCAGACAGACAGAGTGACTGACAGACAGACAGACAGACAGGTAATGATAGAGCCATCACCATAAGTACATGTCAACTTTCCAGTTGAGTAGAGATGCCAGTTCAATGGAACTGGAGCAGGTGGGTTAGGGGTGGGGGTGGAGGAGGTGGAGGAACAGTAGCAACCTCCCTCCCACTCTCCCTCATACTCTCTGTACCTCCTCCAGGCAACCTCCTCCGTGTGGTTGCCTGCATATTTGACCTCTTCACACGACAATATAAATGATAAGTGTATATTGATTCACATATAAACAAAGATAACGAAGACATCTAATCAATAACCAATAATTAGTATGTCAGAGAATGACCTTTATACATTCATATCAATACACACACACACGCAAGCATATATGTGTGAATCTTTCATCTTTCACTTGTTCCAGTCATTGAACTGCGACCATGCTGGAGCACCGCCTCCAAGAGTTTAGTTGAACAAATCGACCCCAGTAATGATATATGGATATTATTCATCTCTTCTGTTGAATTGTCAATTTACGAGGGACATAAACAAACCGACACGACACCAGTTGTCAAGTGATGGTGGGAAACAAACATAAACACACACGTATGTGCATATATATATATATATATATATATATATATATACACACACACGATTGGAGTCTGGTGCAGCCTTCCAGCGTGCCAGCCCAATCAAACCGTCCAACCCATGCCAGCATGGACAACAAATTATGATGATGATGATGATGATGATGATGATGAGACACACACACATACATGTAAACACATACCTTTACATAAACATGTGCACATGTATGCCCAACTACCAATGAAGAGGTTTCTATGTACTTCCTCCGAGTGTATGAAATGGCAGCCAAATCTCTCGTGAATCACCACATTCTGGCATCTTGGAAAAGAAGGACACATTGGATATTGTGGCTTTGGGTGTATTGTTGGTGGGAAAGGGATCGGATGGTCATGGCTGGAATGCCTTTTGGGGCATAGATCTGTTCGATCAGGTCTGACCTAGGGCTAAACAACCTCAACAGTCAAAAGACTGTACTTGAGAGCATGTGTGTGTGAGTGGGTGAGAGAGAGTGTATGTGTGTGTGTGAGTGAGGAGAGAGAGAGAGAGAGAGTGTGTGTGTGTGTGTGTGAGTGAGAGAGAGTGAGTGAGTAAGAGAGAGTGTGTGTATGTACATGTATACACACAAATGCATACACAAATAATATATACAGAGAGGAATGCACACACATAGACACATACATACACACACACACACCCATACATAAAAATAAATGATAGTGCTCCAGCATGGTCACAGCCTTTGGGCTGGAACCCATAAAGGAAATAAAAACAATTATATAAATATACACGTGAATAAATATACATAAAATATGCATATATACATAAATATACATACATGCATTATACATACATATGGCCTGTGCTAGTTCCACATCATCAGTTTAATGATCACTTTTGGGCTGGCATAATTTATACATACATTTATACATCCATACATGTAGATGTGTGTGTGTGTGTGTGACTATAATCAGGCATAATCGAGCATGTATTCATATAGATATCTCTAGTAATAAATACACATATACATACATGCCCACGTTTGTGTGCACGCAGAATTGTGTGTGCATGCATGTGTGTGTGTATATAATATAGATACACACACACACACATATATATATATATATGTATAAACACACACACATATGTATGTGTAGATAGATAGATATTTAGATAGGTAGATCGACGGATAAATAGATATATAAACACGCACACATGTATACACATATATTGAGACATGCACACATATTTATACTGAAACGCAAATGTGAGTGTGCATGTGTGAGTGTATGTTTATATATATAAGAGAGAGATGGATGGGTAGATAGATAGACAGAGAAATAGATAAGAGGCTTGATATATATATATATATATATCAGTACATACATTAATAAATCATATATATATATATATGTATGTATGTATGCTGTATACACACATATACCTCATCAACTATAACCACCTTGTTAAATCTAATGATGTTGAGGTAGTTGTACTGGTGGATGTGGAGGTAAAATAGGAAGGTTGGTGGGTGGGTGGGTGGGTGGGTGGGTGGGTAGGAGGTAGGGATTATAGGGATCTCCATGACCCACCCCCTCCTACATAGGCTCAACCTTCTTCCAGTCCAGCTCCTACTACCACCCACTTTTGGCAACAGAGAGAGAATAGCTTTTACACTAATCACATCTACCACTAGAACTGCAGTCACCCCCCCCCCCCCCCCACACACACACACAGTCAAGCTATTACCCCACACATCCATCAACACTGCCTTACCCCCCCCCCCCACCACCATCATCATCCCCATGGAAACACTGAAATCAGTGACCTTCCTTTATCAAGTTCATCACCTGCTCCCTAACATCAATCACTTAAAAATCACCTCTAGCTGCCCTCCCTCCCTGCCCCCTTCCCCAGCTCCTTCCTATTGCGAACCCCCACCATCCACAGTACCACCTCCACTTTCACCCTATGGAAAGGGTGCTGGTGGAACTCTTGCCACACCTCTTCTGTACCCTATGACCCCTACAAACATTACCTCCACCCCACCTTTCCCACTACAACTCCCAGAATCTCCTTCTGGGAGCTTCTACATATTTGTTGTTGCTTCTACTGTTTAACCCCAGGTCAGTCCTGATCGAGTCGAACAAAGCTACGATCAAAGGTATTCCAGCCATGATCGTCCCGATTGATTTTCCCATGTGTGCAGGAAACCCAATACATTATTCAAGGAGTCCTTTTCAAATGCAATATGAAGTCATTTGAGGAAAATTAGCTTGCTACCAGATCAACTCCAGTACGCAACTGGTACTTAATTTATCGACCCTGAAAGGATGAAAGGCAAAGTTGACCTTGGCAGAATTTGAACTCAAAATGTAAACCTAGACCGATATATATTCTTTTCTACTCTAGGCACATGGTCCGAAATTTGTGGGGTGGGGGCCAGTCGATTAAATTGACCCCAGTATGAAAGGCAAAAATCGACCTCAGTGGAATTTGAACTCAGAACGTAAAGACAGACAACAATAAAAGTATATTACAATGCCTAATCACTACAAACATTAACGAGTGTTTCATGAAATGATTCAATTTAAATGACATCGTTCAGGTGTCAGTAATTGCTGTACATGTCCTGGTTACCTTCTGATTAATTACAAAAAAGGTAAAGACATAATAAGCGACACTGTCACTTGACCTTTTACTGATGACCTTTCTAATGTTTTCTGCAAATACAGATAAATTTTGGCCACCGTTATCTTTCATCTTTTATTTGCTTCAGCCATTAGGCTGAGGCCACAATGGAGCACTGCCTTGGATAATTTTTAGTCAGACGTAGCAACCCCAGCACTTACTTTTGTTTTTTAAAGTCTGGTACTCATTCTATTGGTCTCCTTTGCTGAACCACTAAGTTATGGTAACGTAAACACACCAACACAGACACAAATAAAAAAGAAGATACACATACATATATATACTTATATAGATATATATACAAGTATATATATATACATACATATATTTATTTATTGTTTTTAAACAAGAATGTTGTCGACAGTGACTTTGAAGTTTCGGCTAGCTGACCCATCACCAGACTGCTGCCTTGGATAGTTGAAACTTCACAGTCACAATCAACAACAAGCTTGTTTAAAAATGATAAATTTGCACTCTGCAAAAGTATAGAGTGACCCGTCGGATTAATGTAAAACTGTTTTTATTACAACTGAACATAAAAACAAACATTAATATATATAGATGCATATATATATATACAAACACACATATATATATTCTCACAAATATGCATTCATATCCTATAGCATATAATCCAGTTAAATTAAAATTTCAGTGACGTTATAAAATATGATATGTTATACCATGTTACTAAGGAGATAGGGGTTTTCTAACACGAAAATAGCTAAGACATTCCTGCCAAGATTGAGAATGTACATAATCCGCAAGGGAAAACGGATTAACTACTCTAAGTATTAAGAAGATAGAAAAGTGTGAAAATATATACGAACATTCTTGTATTTCTCTTTTTATTAATTGAAAATGTTAATTACAAGTGTTAGTACTTGCAGAATTATATGCATAATTGCTTGCATATGTATACAATATATATGTATAGATCTATCTATCCATCTATCTATCTATATATATATAAATAAATACATACACGCATATATGGGTACAGGACGTCACCAACGATGCAAATAACATGAAATACATAAACAACAAGAAAAAATGGAAAACAGGACAAGTAAACAGAGAGAAAGGACCCTTCATCAGTTGTTGGCTGTCTATCTACTCATTTTGAATGTACATGCACATACATACACATCATCATCATCATCATCATCGTTTAACGTCCGCTTTCCATGCTAGCATGGGTTGGACGATTTGACTGAGGACTGGTGAACCAGATGGCTACACCAGGCTCCAATCTGATTTGGCAGAGTTTCTACAGCTGGATGCCCTTCCTAATATCAACCACTCCATGAGTGCAGTGGATGCTTTTTAAATTTTGTAAATACAATTCCTAAAAATATATAATGGGATTTTTAAAAACTTCAAATGGTTATGGGGGTCAAGAAGAGTATAATAGGAATCAAAGAGATCCACAGACAAAATTGGTCGAGAACTGCTGATCCATAGCATTGTGGGCAGAGCACGTCGTCTCGACATGCAGTCACTTTCATTGTTGCATTTGAGCTGAGAATGGTTTTGTTGTATAGCTGGTTACTTTGATGTATTCAGTCAATTACATCTGCAGTTTTACTAAGCGCAGGTGGTTGTTTCTTTTATTTTTGCCTGTGCTTTTGTTTCTTTCTTGTCTTGTTTTGTTGTTCATAGTTGCTTGGTGCACCCTGCGTACACTCGCATACACACACACATTTTATGATTAACTGTAAGCAAATGAAGCTGATGATATAATCCTTGTTTCTTTCCCATTCAATAATATATGTATACATATACACACACACACAGATAATGCTAAACTATAGACACACACACACACACACACACACAGATAATGCTAAACTATAGACACACACACACACACACACACACACAGATATATGCCTACACATGTGTGAGACACAGTTCACTGTTTTGTGCAAATAACTCCAATTAAGAGCTAACTTGTAGCGTGATAACTTGCACATTCAATGCTAGGACTGCAAACCTGATGTAACATGATGATGATGATGATGATATATATATATATATATATATATATATATATATATATATATATATATGTGTCTGTCTGCATGTGTAGGTCTATATAGCTATATAGATGTGTATCTGTGTGTGTGTGTGTATGTTTTCTTGTCTTGAATCGTGTGATAGTTGTATATGAGCGTCCTTTTTTTTCCTGTTTGTTCAGATCTCGGTATATCTAGGACACATCACACGATGTATTCTTGCTTTCTTTTTCCTTCTTTTAGTTAAGACAGACGGGTGTGACCTGGCGGGGTGTACTATCTGATATTTCTAGCAATTCACGAATCAACTGGATTATTTCCACATCACCACTGCCACGTCGAATATTCCGTGGAAACATGTCTAGCCACAAAGAAGTTTTACCTTGGTTGGAAACAGGTGAAGGTTGGTGACAGGACGGACACCCGGCCGTAGAGAACCCGCCCCCAATAAATCCTGTGCAACCCATGCAAGCATGGAAAAGTGGACATTAAAACGATGACGGTGAGACACACACACACACACATAAACGCGCGCGCGCACACTGCTAAATTTAATGACTATATAGAAAGACAAGGAAGGAGATGAGAAATAATGATGGAAATACAGAACGAAAGAAAAAATAAAGGTTAAGAAGGAGGAATAGCTGATCAGAAAGTGAGAGTACCATTTCGTACACAGTATTCTTCTAGCAACATCCACTTCCATCACCCTAAGACAGGAACCGCGTAGAACCAGCATACGCATGTTGTTTGTTTAGTCCCGAATCAGCTCTGAGCAAACAGACCGATGATTTTAGACAATCTAGCCATGACCATTACATCTCGCTTCTTCCCACTTTTTTTTTTCTTTTTGCTATTTGTTTAGACTTCAGTATATCTAGGACACATCATACGATATATTCTTCCTTTTCTTTTCCATCATTTTTTCTTCTTTAAGACAGAAGGATGCGACCTGGGGGTGTAAGATCTGATCATTTTAGCAATTCACCAATTCAATGGGTTATTCCCCCATCACCGCTTCACCAAAATCCCATCTCCTTCTTCAGTTAATTCGTTTGGTGATTTACTTTATGTTTAACACACGTAACGACCGCTAAACAAAAACAGAGAGATAGAAAGTGCGACAGGGTATATATGAGAAAAATATACACGTGCTTCGTGGTGGAACCGCTGTAATAATGAAGAAGGGCTTTGGCAAACGTGTATATAGGACACAACTACCTGTTAACCTTCGTTATACACCAAAATATATATACATACACATTCGCATACAGATATGTATACGCACACTGACATCAGGCCAAACAATATATATATATATTTATAAAACTATCGTTTATACATATAATGTACTTTGAAAACGAGAGTAACCACGATTTAAGACACAGTACTGAATGTGCATTTCTATGCATCGAAAATTTATACACACGCGTATGTATGTTGTTGTATAGCTCGCTTTCTCTCCCTATACACACACACATACATATATATATATATATATATATATATATACATTTATATATATATATATATATATATATATATATATATATATATATAATGCATATCTGTACGCATTTATATTCTTGTAGATGCAGACTGCGGGTTTTACGCGCGATATCTATTGCATGCATCTATATACATATGCATACGTGTATGCGTGTGTGTGTGTGTATATATATAGATTATATAATATATATGTAGATGTATACATATGCGTGTGTGTGTGTGTGTGTGTGTACATATATACTTCAAAAACGTTTGTAAACAAAGATTACAATTTTAAGTGACTATACACACTTTGCAAAACAACGTGTACATATGTGTGAGTGTACATATATATATATATATATATATATATATATATATATGTACATGTGTGTATATTATTAAACAACGCGGTGCGTGCAAAGTGAGATAAAAAATATAAAAACAATTTACGATCGGACATTATATATATATATATATATATATATATATATATATATATATATATATATATATATATATATATATAATTCATATCATTACTTAACTAATTAAATCACATAGCTATCAACTAAGACAACGACTACGACTACGAGTAATAATATAGCATTGTTATCACGATAAGTATTATTATTATTATTATTGTGATCGTTACTATCATAACTATTATGATCATTGTTATTACCTTGAAGTTTCACGTAAATATTAGAAGACGATAATTTGTGTGAAGGAGAATTAGGATGGATGACACCTTTTCGTGTAATAATGCGGCCGTTATAGTCTCTCGCACTATATATATATATATATGTATATATATATATGTGTGTGTGTATATGTATATATTGTTATTTTTCTGTTTTTCTTTTTGCTTTCAAAGAATGCTTCTTCCTCGTTTGTTCCGAAGTTAAACGAGGAAAGGAGGGAAAAAATTAATTTACAGATCCAGTTTCCGGGTTGACGCCAAAAACTTGAAACAGTTCAATCGAAAATCCGAATTGTGAATGATGGAACAACGTAATTTATTCTTCGGGAAATTGATTGACACTTAAACTATTGTTAACCAAGACAGCAACAACCACGAAAGTAGCGGAAGAAAGAATAAAAAGAGCGCTTGTTTTGTTTATTGTCACATCAATATTTAATTGTTTTTCTTACTCGTTGTGTTTATTATTCGAATTTCGATCCGTATAAAGCATAGTTGTGAGTAATTATTTTTTTTTTTCTCGTTGTCATAAGGGATAAATTATATTTGGGTGGGGTCACCTTACTTTAGATTTTCAGCTACTGCGGCTGGCTGAAAAAGCATAGACAAAACGCGGAGAAAAAACAAATAGTCCAACGTGTTTCGGTCTTATGTGGTCGGTCTCTTGAACTGCTAGAAATAACAACCTAATTTCCCTCAAATTACACATTCGATCGTCTTTAAACTGTTATGGCGGCGGTGGGGGTGTAAATCCGCAAAGACGATATATTTCTTTTAGAACACATCCTCAAGGTATACCTCAACTTACGTCAACTGCAGGCATACCTCAACTTATGCCGTTCCGAGTTACGTCTTTTATTTACTTTACGTCATTTTTTGAAGAAATTAATGAGAAAAATAATAAACCCCAATTTCAGTCAATTAATCCCTTTTATCCTCTCGGCGAACAGATTTAATTAAAAAAAAAGTAAACAAATAATCAGATACTGAAGTGAAAAAAAATCATAAAATAAATTAAATCAGATATATAAGCTAATAAATATGTTTTTTTTAATGTTTTTCGTGTTGCGTCATTTTCCGAGTTAAGTCGCAGGTTTTGGAACCAGCTACAGACGGAAGTTCAAGTATGTTTGTATTTAAACAAAATATGCCAGTGAAAGTAAAAGGCGTTAGCATGCCGGACAAAATGCTTAACTGCATTTCGTCCGTCTTTACGTTCTGAGAGATCAAATCCCGCCGAGGTCGATTTTGCCTTTTAATGTTTCAGGGGTCGGTGAAATAAATACCAGTTGAGCACAGGGTTCGATGTAACAGACTTACCCCACAGCTCTGAAATTGCTGGCCCTCTGCCAAGATTTGAAACTATTAAGTTAAGGTTCAATGTAGAGTCGTTGTATAGAAACCCCACGCATTATTTGTTCCGACTCAGTACGCTCTGAGTTCAAATCCTGCCGAGGTCGACACTGTTTTCCTTCCTTTCAGAATCGATATATAAAAGTGTTGAGTTTCGAAATTTGCTGATTTCATAAGCACAGGTATAGGAACAAGGATCAAATAGCCGTAAACTGCGAATTTCTATCACTCCGTATATGTATGTGTGTGCGTGTGAGTGTGTGTGTTGATCGGATCAGCTGGAACCCTCGACGTCGTAAGCGACGGAGTACCAACAACAACATCCTGTGTCTAAATTTCGCAAGGTTCGATTTTGCCCTTTATCCTTTCGGGGTCGATAAAATAAGTACCAGTTGAGCACTGTGATCAACTCCGAAATTGCTGGCCTTGTATCAAAACCTGAAATCAATTTTTTTTTTTTTTTTGTCTAACGTCCTAACTATTCTCTGCTCTCACCGTTTTCGCTAAACATTTCACATTAAATATTCCGACTCTATCAATAAAATATGATTTAATTATTATTTTTTCATCAATTTCATCTAATATTTCCATTAAATTTCTTTAAATATTTCTTGCTATTGAGCTGTCAGATAAATTTATTTATTTATTTCCAATGTTATTTGAATTAACACCAAAAACAATTTTGTTTTCATCATAGTGTTTTACGAGTCCCCCCCCCCCCCCCACACACTTTTTTTTTGTCTTAGTAACTCTGTTTCTCCTCTGCAACATTTGTTGATCGTTTTTGAAATTTGAATAAGCAGTAATGGGACAAAAGAATGGAGAAATTATTGCTTTTAAATCGAGTATATTTTTTTTAATATTAATTATGCTTCTTAATTTTATGTTCGTCATTTACATGCTGGGATCGATAAGTTATCGACAACTCCATGAAGATCAATAATAAAACAAGTTTGCTCTACATACTGTGAAGTTGATGAACACTTCGACTGATCAAGCTGCAGGCCTTGCTCTCACGATAGCCCCACCATCATTCTACTGCAGGCACAAGGCCTAGAATGTTGGGGAAAGCGAAATAATCGATTACATCGAACTCCATTGTTCAATTAGTACTTCATTTTATCATACTCAAATGAATAAAAAAAAACAACAAAGTCACCCTCGGCGGAATTTGAGCTCAAAACATCAAGACTGACAGAGTGCTACTAAGCATTTTGTCCGGTGTGCTAACGTTTCTGCCAGCTTGCCGTCAATAATAAATGCCAAAACGAATTTCTGTGTGTCAGTGTGTCACACAGTGCCCCCCCCCCCTATCTCACTATTCAATGACACTTCTTCTACTCCTCTTGTTGGGAAGAGAGTAATAGGCATAGAGACGGTGAGGGCGGTAGAGTAGATTGACAGTTGCAGAAGCTCTACAGGACATTCTATTCCAATCTCCTCCAACCATTTGTCTATGTCTTTGCTTACAGTTCCCAATGCACCATTAATTATAGGCACAACCTTTACAATTTTCATCCTCATCATCATCACCATCATTATAATTATTATCAAGGTGGTTAACTGACAGAATTTTTGGTACGTTCGGAGAAGTTGCCTAGCAACGTTTCTTCTGTCTCTTTACATTCTGACATCAAATGCCTCCGAGGTCAAATTTGCCTTTTCGCCGTCGATAATTTAAGTACCAGTTGAAAACTGGGGTCGATGTAATCGTCTTGTCTTTTACCTCAAAAATGGCTGACTTTGTACTAAAATTAGAAATAAATTATTTTTTATTGTCATTCTTGTTATTTTTCTTCTTCATCTTCGTTTTCATATAAGCACAAGGCTACAAGATTCTTGGACGCGAGACAGTGGTTTATATCGACCTCAGTAGATGGCTGGTACTTTATTTCATCGACTTCGGAAATGATAATACGTCATGACAATGTGGCAAGAACGATCCATTGAGAACTGTCGAAAACACGGCCGGCAAAGAGCAATGACGTGGTATCAGCAAACCCCAGAAGGAGTCACCGAAAATGAGAATTGCAAAATTCTGTGGGATGCAATGATCCAGTACGATCACCTGACCAGGCATCGGAAACTGGACATTGTTGTGGTGAATAAAAAACAAAGAACATGTATGATAATCGACGTAGCATGCCCCGGGGACAACAGGATCAATGTGAAAGAAGAAAAAATAAACATCTATAACGATTCGAAGAGGGAAATCCTTTCTATTAAAGGCACAAAGCCTGAAATTTTGCGGGAGGGGACTAGTCGATTACATCGACCGCAGTGTTTCACTGGTACTTAATTTATCGACCCCGAAAGGATAAAAGTCAAAATCGACCTCGGCAGAATTTGAACTCAGAACGTAACGACAGGCGAAATACCCGCAAAGCATTTTGTCCGGCGCGCTAACGATTCTGCCAGCTCACCGCGTTTGCACTTCGATCAATGCCGTCACTTCTTTCTCCAAGCAATATTTGAAGGAATGACCGAGGGATTTGGCCTGAAAGATGGAAAACTCCGTCCAGAAATCTCAATTAAACGAAAAACTACTACTAATAATAATAATTATTATTATTAAATTGAAATTACCTTTTCTCGTTGACAGGTTGTAACGGAGAGAGTTGGTGTATGGTAACGGTTGTCCGCCATGGAAATGCTGTTCTCGTTGCTATTGTTGTTGTTGTTGTTGTTGTTGTTACAGCTACTGCTGCTGCTGCTGCTACTACTACTGCTGTTGCTGTTGTTATTGGAACCGGTTTGCACTAGGCGCGACATATTTCGATCTGTTTGTAATGTAAATTAATAATTACTCGTGAACAGTTCAAGGGACAGCTGTAACACACATATATGACGAACAGTAGTAGTAGTAGCAGCAGCAGCAGCAGTAGTAGTAGTAGTAGTAGTAGTAGGGATCTATTCAATCTCAGTCACAGATTTTTTAATTGATTTTTGGGGATCAATTCAATCTTAGTCACAGATTTTTTTTAAACAGTTTGAAACTTACCCAAATACCACAACTTTAATACGGAATAACTTCTAAAATACAAAATTTTGTCCCAACCGACAACACGAAGAGAGGGAGGGGGACTGGACACATGTACTTATCCACAAAACTTCTCTAATTATATGTATAGACACACGCACGCATACGTATAAACATACTTACTCACACACACACACACACACACATATTCTACACACACACGTAAACAATCAAGAAATCCCAGTGGAGGAAGTTTGCAAGCTTGAAGTATTGTATGCTGTCCACCAAAAGTGGACAGTATACAATAAGAAACACTTTATTGCCATCGACAGTTATACACTTTTTCCAATATCGAAGCTGCAAAGAAGTTCGATCCGCTGATAGTTTCTATGCAGGTCATTGTCAACGACGAGCTATGCAGTTCGCATTTTCACTTGTTCCACTTCTTCAGTTTGGTACATACATACATACAATTATTGGAATAATTACTATGAAGCATTGTGTAGAATATTTTGTATAAAGGATCGTGGGTAAGGCCAACACGACGTGAAGTAAATGCAAGGTAAATCACAAGAAAACAAATATGCGAATTAACGTAGACTTACCTTGTATTCAATATTTCGGGGTTATGACCCCATTTTCAAGAAATTGACGAATGTTGCCGATGTGCCACTCTGTCGGCAACATTCGTCAATTTCTTGAAAATGGGATCATAACCCCGAAATATTGAATACAAGGTAAGTCTACGTTAATTCGCATATTTGTTTTCTTGTGATTTACCTTGCATTTACTTCGCGTTGCTTTGGCCTTACCCACGATCCTTTATACAATATATACATACATATATCTATCCACGCATACATATATGCATGCTTGTATGCTACGGTTTTACCGGTTTTTAAGCAGGACGTTTGGTTCTAGAATTAAGGGTTCTAGATTAGACCATTTCATCCCTTATACATATATAATCGAAACTACTTTACTCATAGGAAATTCAAGAGAACACACGATGAATTCGGGCAGGGGTGTCCAATGAGAGAAAGCTAGGGTATCTCCCGCTGATACTCTGAGCTTGTTGCCAATCGTTGTTGCCGGCTTGTTTGTTCGTTATTCGAGACACCGTTCGTCACCCGAAACGTTTTATATAGCTGCTGGGTCTGGCCCTTAATTTATTGTGTCCTATTCTATTATAACACACGAATTGTGTCTAATGTCTTTATGGCTTAATAATGTCAGATAGTGAAAAGGTGAGGGGAGTGCCGTTGTTGAACAGGGCTTAGGGCATCTGTCGGCCTTAATCCGGACCGGGGATGATGTTAGCACTAATTGTGGTGGTTCTAGGAATGGTGATGATGATGATGATGATGATGATGATGATGATGATGATAATATTAGTGGCAGCAGCAGTAGTAGTAGTAATGGTGGTGGTGGTGATGGTGGTGGCGATAGTAGTGGTCGTAGTAGTGGTGGTGTTAGCAGTAGTAGTAGTAGTAGTAGTAGTAGGACTGGTACTAATAGTGGTGATAGTGGCAGTAATAATTGAGATGGTGATGGTGGTGGCGGTAGGAGTAGTAGTGATGCTGCTAGTAGTAGTAGTAGTAGTAGCAGCAGCAGCAGCAGCAGCAGCAGCAGTAGAGTCGTAAATTACAGTAAAAAGCTAAGGTGTGGGTAGATTCTTCCGCTCTACTTGACGTTCTCAATGAATGCTGAGAGAAAACAAAAACAATGAGAAACAATGGAAAGAAAGAAAGAAAGAAAGAAAGAAAGGGCAAGAATTAAGAACCGGTCGCAGTCGTCATCGTCGTCGTCGATGTTTAACCCCGGGCCAGCCCTTATCCAGCAGAAAGATCTATGATTAAAAACGTCCCATTTCTTTTCTTATTCAGACATATTACAAAATCTATATAATATTCCAGGTTCAATTCCACTGCGTGGCATCTTGGGAAAGTATCTTCTACTATAGCCTCGAGCCGACCAAAGCCTTGTGAGTGGATTTGGTAGACGGAAACTGAAAGAAGCCCGTCATGTGTGTGTGTGTGTGTGTACATATACATGCATGTATGTATTTGTGTGTCTGTGTTTGTCCCTCCCATCATCGCTTGACAATATATATATATTCCTGTCTGGCTTCAAATGGCCGAGGCGGTACCCATCATTTGAGGGGGCGAAATCATGTCTGATAGTCCGCTGTGACGTCGTTTGGAGATTGATGTGTCTTCACACAGAAAGTCTGCAGGGAAAACTTTGTTCACCGCAACAAAACCGCGCAGCGAATGTTATTCCCGTTGTAGTGTGTAGGGACGTGTTAATTACAAATGTACACCGCATCTCACATGCTCACACACACACACACACACACATACACACACACACACACTCTGTCTGTCTGTCTCTCTCTCTCTCTCATTCACACACTCATACACAAACACACATGCAGAACCATATAGGCAATGAGTGCTTGTGTGACACAAACACTGTAGAAAGATAGATAAGACGTGGGGTGGGGGAAAGATAAGAAGATAAAAAAAAATTAAAGATTGGGGAAGTATGCTGGGTGGGGGGTAGAAGTTAGACCCAGAAAAAGCCAAATAAATCAATTAATTACAGAGAGGGGGAGAGCCAGAGAGGGAGAATGAGAGGAGAGAAATAATTACAATAACAACAGGACTAACGAGAACATCAAGAGATGGATGGCAGCAAAAAAGACTGAGTCCTGAAAGAAAATATATATTATTTAGTAAATGTATTCCCGTTAATAAAGAACACTCGTTTCTCAAACCAAGAACAATAATCGCAAAAACAACATCAGCAATTTTAAGAAATTAGGAAAAGAAAAGAAAAATAACGGCCACCTGTTGAACAGATTGTAGGTTTTGTGTGGGATGGTGACTCGATTCTCTTCCTCTTTGAGTTGGCTGTGAATGGTTAGGAGGATGGAGTGATGGTGAGAGACGGTGTGGTGGTGGTGGTGGTGGTGGGTGTACACAGATGGTACCGGTGGGTGTGGTTGATCACATGGATTGAGCGGGGAGTGTGGGAGGCGGAAGTGATTTTAGAAACTATATCTGAGTATGTTTGTCTTCTGCACATGTTTATATGTATGTTTGTGTGTGTGTGTGTATTTTTGTGTATTTGTGCGTGTGCGTTTGTGTGTGTGCATGCGTGTGTTTGTGTGTGTGTGTATTTGCAAAAGTGCTTGTACATGTGTATGTGCAAAGAGAGAGAGAGAAAGGGGGAGAGCGATGCATTCACTCACTCACAGACACACACACACTCAAGCAAATACAGAAGACATACTCAGCTATAGTTATATATATATATATATATATATATATATATATATATATATATATATATATATACATATATACATATATATATATATATATATATATATATATATATATATATATATATATATATATATATATATATATATATATATATATATACATATATAAACAGAGAGAGAGAGAGAGAGAGAGAGGTAGTAAAGTAGATAAACACATGCTTGAGACATATATTTATATGGAGCAGAAGACACAGATTATAAAATAAGAAATTATGTTAAGCCTTATCTTGACAGCTGTTTCAAAATGGCTATAACTTACATAATCTGATAGGTTACTCTATACTTTTGTAGAGTACAAAATTTATTTTTCTTAAACAAGAATGTTGTTGACAGTGATTTCCAAGTTTCGGCCAGTTAAGCAATCGTCGGATGGTGTTCTTTTTCGTTGTTTTTTATTGAGATATCTGGGCGCAAATGTTCTTTTATTCGAACGTACAACTTCCTGGTGGTGCTCAAATTTCTCAAAACGCCTAAAGAGGTGCCAGGTCCACTCTCAACACAATAGAGACAATCTCAGAATCTTGGAGGCCCTCCTAATCAACAAAGAGCAGCCACAAACAACAGGAAAGAACTACTTGAAGCAATCAGTTAAAATAAACGAACGGTAAAATTAATATTAACAAGCAACAAGAGGACGTTCGCGAGGAATGTTATAAGTTTGACGCTCTGTAAAGAGAGTTTCTGACGTTTCGAGCATAGCTCTTCATCGGAAAGGAGAAAGGGAAAAGAAGGAAAAGAAATCGTCATAAGCCACATGTGTAGTTACATTACTGAAGTGACCGGAAGTAGAAGGAGATAGAGAAAATGGTTTTTTGGGGGAAAGGAGAGTGCGAAGATGGACGGTGTGTGTGTATGTGTGTGCGCACGGTAGTATCTGTGTGTGTGCGTGTTTATGTGAGATGGCATTCTCAGTCTGCGCATGTCATCGTCTTACTTACACATCTGAGCAACGACCTTTTTCACCCCTTACTTTTCCTCATAGCCCGAAGAAGGGGTCAAATCCTGGAAATATAGAAATATAAGGTAAAACTACAACTTTGTTTCATTTTGTTTTCTTTATACCCTCTCTCATTATTCCGGCCTTACCCAACAAATCCCTTTAATATATATATATATATATATATATATATATATATATATATATATATATATATATATATATATATATATATATATATATATATATACACGTGTATACACACACACATACACACACACACATAGTTTTGGAGGTGCAAACAGATCTCAAAATAGAGTAGTATGTGAATTGTATCTTCATATCAACAACAACGACGACGATGACGATGACAACAACAACAACAACAACAACAACAACAACAACAACAACGGCGACCACGACGACAGTGACAAGAAGAAGATGAATAACAACAGCAGCCTAGATCCTGTCGACATGAAAGCCTGCTTGGAACGACATCTCGACTTTAACAACAGTTAAGCCGCCAAGCAACCTCTAATCTAGTTTGGGATTAGAGCTCGAGAAGGGTGTAGGAGAAAGGTGAGGAGGAGGGAAGGACGGGGATGGGAGTGGAGGAGGAAAACGGAACAAAACGGAAAGACAAATGGAGTTGGGGTACGGCGGAGACTCTTTCTCTTCCCCTCTTTCTTTCTCTCTCTTTTTTTCTCGCTCTTTCTCTGTTCTTCTCTTTTTCTGTCTCCTTCTTTCTCCTACTCTTCTCTCCTTCTCTCTTGCCTTCTTTTCTCTTTCTTTCCCCTCTCCCTTTCTTTCTCTTTATCCCTTTCTCTTGTCTTTCTTTCTCTATCCCTTCGTTCTCTCTCCTCTCTCTCTCTCTCTCTCTCCCAGGTTACCAGAGCAACAAACACCTGATGACTTGATACCCACTATACCACAACCACAATGAACCGTCATGTCAACGCTGACCTCTCGTGACCCGCAACGAAAGGTTACGAGGTCGAAAAGAACCGGATAAGTCGATAGTCAACAAATACTATTATTGCATAAAGACTGAAATAAAAAGCACAAAAGAAGGAGGAAGGGGGACAAGGGGAGGAGGAGGAGGTATTATTTAGAAGCCTCACCACTCCAGATCCACTTTTCCGCATTGTTGTCAATGTCCTGACTTCTGTGTCTTTATTTACCTTTTTGTTTATATGTCTTCATCTATAGTTTTGTTTTTCTTATTTTATTTATCATTATCTCTATTTATTTAGTTATTTAGTGATTGTAGTTATTGTTGTCAAGATTATTTTTATTGTAGCAGCAGCAGCAGCAGCAGTAGTAGTAGTAGTAGTAGTAGTAGTAGTAGTAGTTGTTGTTGTTGGTGTTATTTTTGTTCCCTTTCTGTTCTTGTTTTCTTGTCTACATATTCTCAGCCTGTAAACCTGTATGCATATGTGTGTGTGTGTGTGTGTGTGTGTGTGTGTGTATCTGACGGCCTGTTGGTCTGTCGGTCTAGCGGTTTATCTACGTGATTATTCCTATGTTTGATGTAACTGTTTATCAGTCCGTCTGTATGTCTGTTTGCCTGTCTGTGTGTGTATGTGTGTGTGTCTGCTTGTTCTATCAGTATTCCTTTCGGTCTGTCTGTCTGCCTGCCTGTCTACGTGTCAGAGTGTTTATGTGTATATTTTGATCTATATGTGTGCGTGCATGACACTGTGTGTGTGCGTTCGAGTGTGTGTGCGTGTGTGTGTGTGCGTGTGTGTGTGTATGCATTTGTGTTTGTGTTTGTCCACCCCCACCATCGCTTGACAACCGATGTTGGTATGCTTACGTTCCCGTAACCTAGTGGTTCGACCAAAGAGTCCGATAAAATAAGTACTAGGCTTACAAAGAATAAATCCTGGGGCCGATTTCTCCGATCAAAAAACCCCTTTCAGACGGTGTTCCAGCATGGCCGCAGTGAAAATGACTGAAACAAGTAAAGGAGCAAACGTATGCGCAAGGTCCAATGGGATTGAACCCGAAACCACCTGGTTGCAGAGCGAGTTGCTTAACCACAGAGACAGGCCTGCGCTTGTCGAAATAGGATTTTAAAAAATTAAAAGAAAAAGAGCCCGGTGCTGGTGTTAGTGATGTTGTTTGTTGTTGTGGTGGTGGTGACGATCGTAGTCCGCGTCGGTAAAAAATAGATAGACAGACAGACAGACAGACAGGCAGACAGACAGACAGACAGACAGATAGACAGATAGAAAGATAGATAGATAGATAGATAAATAAACGGATAGATAGATAGATAGATAGATAGATAGATAGATAGATAGATAGATAGATAGATAGATAGATAGATAAACGGATAGATAGATAGATAGATAGATAGATAGATAGATAGATAGATAGATAGATAGAAATGGAAGAAAGAGAGAGGGGAGGGAAGGACACATAGAGAGAAAAAGAAGGAAGGAGAGAGAGAGAGAGTGCAGAGAGAAGGAGGGAAGAAAGGGCAGGGTGAGAAAGGGGGAAAGGGGGAGAGAGAGAGAGAGAGTGAAGGCGGGTGGATTATTTTTTTAGCTGGGTGTCATATGTGTCTGCCATCCATCTACGTCTATAAATTAAATTCTATTGAATCATCAACAGAAGATGATAATCCACAGACGATTCATGAAAGTAAATCAGACAATCTCTTTCTCTTTCTCTCTCTCTCTCTCTGTACACACACACACATACATATATGTATAGGCTAGTGAAATGAGACTAGCATAATTAATGTAGTGAATTTAATTAATTAAAATTAATCCAAAATAAAGAGAACAAAGATATAAAAATCACGAGATGTAACGATTAATTCTGAACTAGGACGGCAAGGGGGACAACTCTATAATGTAAACATCTATAAGCAGACATCTCATAAGTAAATAGACACCATTTTATTTTTATTTTTTCCAAATATTCATTGCTAAAAACAAAATAATACCATTTGATGCATTTAAATAAATGATCGAGTATTTAGTAGACATGCCTTGTGCAGTGTTTAGTGATAAAACGTATAAAGAGAGGTGTCTATTTACTTCTGAAATG
>NC_142949.1:35392565-35397565 GCF_046866305.1 Octopus bimaculoides | reverse complement strand
TCTTATACATGCTACACACACATATACACTCACCATCCTCAGACTTTCTAGTCATTTATAGACGTATATATATGTGTGTGTGTATGTGTGTATGTGTGTGTGTGTGTGTGTGTGTGTGCGCGCGAGTACATATAGACAAACCCTTTCTTACCCTCACCTCTTCTCTTTTTCACCTATTTTTATCGTCTCTCGCCCGACAACCCTCGTACTAAGTCTTCTATTCGCGTGCGCAAGGACCCTGCTCGCTCGCACACACACACACACACACACACACACACACACACACACACACACATGCGCAAGCACTCACGCACTCACACACTTCCAACCTGAAAAATTAAGCAATTGGGTTATCAAGAGTCCCAATCAGCGAACGATGGCGCCACAGGACTCTTGCTCAAAAAGGCAACAATAACAACAACAACAACAACAATGCCAATAACCACAATAACAAGAAGAACAACAACACCGGCCACACTAGCAGAAACAGCCAGAATCAAGTTGGATATTCCATCGCTAGAAGTGCATATTCAACTAATATGTGCCTATATGTAATATTCTTTTCTACTCTAGGCACAAAGATCAACCCCAGTATGCAACTGGTACTTAATTTATCGACCCCGATAAGATGAAAGGCAAAGTCGACCTCGGCGGAATTGGAACTCAGAATGTAAAGACAGACGAAATACCACTAAGCATTTAGCCCGGCGTCCTAATGATTCTATCAGCTCGCCTTATATATATTTATATATATATAAACCTAGCCATAATAATTACTGGAAACAGCTGTAAGCCACATTTGCTATAATAAAGAAAGTATGAGGCATGTATGTATGTATGTATATATTATGTATATTTATATGTATGTATATGCACTCACACATACAAACAAACACACACAAACACATACGTATATATACGTACATACACACATACATGTATGTTTTCAGATACATATTTGGCACAAGCTTTACTTAATGCCAAGTATATCCAAGAGGTATTTATATATATTCACACACACACACACACACACACACACACACACACACACATGCAAGCATGCATACGCCATAATGCATAATCTAATCAGTGTTTCAAAGTTCCATAAAAATTTGCATAAGTACAGCACACACACACACACACACACACATACACTTCCGCGCACACATATTTGCGCGCTCGCTCGCTCGCGCAGAAACAGGAAACGGTTGCGTTTCGAAACGTGACCACCAGATAACCGGACAGATAAACTCGTGAAAGGAAGAACTCTCACAGAGCTCCGAGATAATTCATTTTGTTTTGCGTAATTTCCTCCTCCTTTCAGACACACTCTTTGGCATTGTTTATGGTAACACACCTGGAACTCTAGTTGCAGAATCTGACGTCTTTTTGGCACCTACACATTGAACGCACACACACACATACACATACACGCACTCATACATGCATACACTCACACACACATGCATACATGTATGGTGTGTATGTGCGTGTATATATATATATATATACTTTAAGGACGCCAATAAGACCGATAATAGTTTTGCTTTTAATTACTAAATTTAGATATCTTTTTAATTTTTACTTTTCAGAAGATTTGCTCAGATAATTACCACAGTTAATCAGCATATTACCTGATATAATAATAATCATTCTCACCTTTTTGGTTATGGTACGCTTTACGGCTAAGACAACTATTCTCAACACTTTTAAAACTTTCCAGAAGTTTAACTTCTAAGTATAGATATGCACGTCTAAACATGCAACTATATGCATGAGAATACGTACATAGAACAAAACTTAGAAATCTGCGCCTACACTGACTCCAAACACTGCACACATACATACATACACAAATACCCTATTGGTATTGTTGAAATTCCAAAGAAGGAGCCTTGGGTCTAGGTTAGAAACCGGCTCTTGATTAGCAAGGAATTTTGAAATATAACTGAATAAATGACATACGTGCATACATGAATATGCATGACATACCAACGCATTACTCATTTACATATATGTATTACATCGATGTCTCCTTTCGTGGCTTGGTTTCTTGTCAGAATCCAGAAATGTTGACAAATCGATTGGTGCAAAGGGGACAAGTTGACAACATGTCATATGACATGTGACTTCGCCGGGGACTTTTATTGCTTATAAAGAGCAAATATTTTAAGCTAATTGGTGATGATGATGATGAAGATGATGATGACGACTATGATGATGATAATGATGTTTAAGGTGAAGATGATAATGACGATGATGATGACGACGACGACGACGATGATGATGGTGATGATGGTGATAATAATGGTGATGGTGCTGGTGGTACCGATGGTATAGTGATAGTTATTGTAGTAGTGGTGGTGGTGGCGGTGGTGGCGGTGGTGGTGGTGGTGGTGGTGGTGGTGGTGGTGGTGGCGGTGGCGGAAGCGATGACAGGTTGGGTCTACTGGTGGCGGATGAAGCTGCCGATCGCGATGATAGTGAAGATGCTGGTGTTGGCAGAAGGTAGTGAAGCAGCGATAACAGGGTGATATATTTGTTACTAGCCGAGAGACTAATGTGCGTGCTGTAACCACCGGTGTTGTTGTTGCTGTTGTTGAGCTCACTTAATGCGCAATTGCCTGCAACATCTGTAATACATATTTAGACAAAAAACAAAAGAAGGAAAGAAATAAGAATGAAGTAGACGGAAGAAGAAGAAGAAGAAGAAGAAGAAGAAGAAGAAGAAGAAGAAGAAGAAGAAGAAGAAGATAGTGGTGGTGATGGTGATGATGAAGATGATGTCCATGATCGGGATAATAATTATGATGATGGAGATAATGGTGCTGATGCTGATGATGATGATGAGAAAGAGGAGGATATGGAAGCGGATTTGGAGGAGAATGAAGGAATCGATTTGATAAGGGACCCAGGGAGGAAACGTCTCGAAATGTCAAATGAGGTAAAAAAAAGTGTCAAAGAGATGGAAGAATGGGGGGAAGACAGAGTGAGAGATAGATAGAGAGAGGGGGGAGAGAAAAGGGAGAGAGGTAGTAGAGAAGGAATGAACGTAAGTGTACAAACTTGGGAGGAGGCGAGTGCGTGATGTTGTTTTGCATTTATGACAGAATAAATAGAAACAAATTATAAAAATAATTTTAAAATCTATACAGTACAGTGCTGTTTCTTACATCGCGGATTTTCACTTATCGCGGGTGGTTTTGGAACGTAACAACCGCGATAGTCGAGGGATTACTGTATATATTACTGGTGGTGGTGGTGGTGGTGGTGGTGGTGGTTTTAGTGGTCGTAGTGATGTTGCTGCTAGTGGTGTTGTTGACAGTGGTGGTGTTAGTGGTAGTGGTGGTAATAGTGGTAGGGTGGTGTGTGTGGGAAGAAGGGAATGGGGAGATTAGTGCCTTGCCATGTTTGCTGGAGAAGGACTTTGAAGGCATGGCGGTGGGGGTACAGTGGAGGTATCGTCACAGCAGTTGTAGTGTAAATCGTAACAACAACAACAACAACAACAACAACAACAAAAGTCATAGTCATAGTAGTGGTGACGTAGTTGTAGCACGGAAAAGACATGGCCATACACAAGTTTTTAACATCAGGACTTAATTTAGATAATTAGCATGCTCGCTGCTGGCTTTCATTACAATACGTACATGCGTGTTTGCATATTACATGTGTCTATACACACACGCACGCACACACACACACACACACACACACACACACACGCACGCACGCACGCGCACGCACACACGCATACTCACGCACACACATGCACACACGCACCGCATATGTGCATGCATGTAAGCGTATGTATACAAGTATGTGCGTGTGTGTGTGTGTGTGTGTGTATGTGTGTGTATGCATTGTTATAGATTTCAACTAATTATAAATACAACTGCATACTGTGTGTATATATATATATATATATATAGAGAGAGAGAGAGAGAGAGAGAGAGATGAATACATATACATATATAGGTACAGATAAACATATGTATGCAAGCATGTATATAAACACGTATGCACATTTGTATATATATAAAATAGATACACATTTATATACGCGTATATATATATATATATATATATACGCGTATATAAATGTGTATGCAGGGCACCATGGAGTAGGATTTTACTAAAAAACACGGACAAAGAAACGCTGGAAACCGTTTTCTTTTCTCTGATTACGATAAGCAAACTTGTGAACCGTTGGACGAAGTGCATCGAAAAGCAAAGAGACTCTGCCGGAAAAGGATGCAATTGTTCAACCCCTGTTTTTTTTAGTTTTAATAAACTACAGAAACAATAGTGCGTGCAACTTTTTACCTACCCTCGTAGATACATACATACATACATAGAAAAATATCCTGTTGATGTTATTGAAATTCCAATGAAGGAGCCTTGGATTTAGGTTAGAAACCGACTCCTCTATTGGCAAGAAATCTTCAAATAAAACTGAATTATGACATACATACATATATACACCTCCTCTGTGTGTGTGTGTGTGTGTGTGTGTGTGTGTGTGTGTGTGTGTGTGTGTGTGTATTTGTATACGTACATACACATATGTATTAATGTGTTTACTAGATAAGAAATATGTTTATTTTATGGCGTGCAGTAAGGAAACTATATTGCATGCTGGGTAATATCTGTTTATTATTTTAACACCAGAACACGAATACCAGATAATATACATTTATTATATGGCGATTGTACAGTTCGTAAACTGTGCATTGAATGCTGGGTAACCTATGTTTATTGTATGAGCATTTAAATCAAGATTACAAGATAATATTTATTTATTATATTGTGATTTATGCAGCGAAGAAATAAGCTAACGAAACATTTTAGAGTCAACAGACAATTTACAAATGAAAGAAATTCATTTCGGCGTTAAATAAATCCCCAAAACTCTTCCCTACGACTGTTTGGGCAATAGATGTAGAGATTTCGATAGATTCCCTTAAAAAATTTCCCAATTTCTTTCTTTCAGCGACTTC
>NC_142949.1:35372565-35380065 GCF_046866305.1 Octopus bimaculoides | reverse complement strand
TATATATATATATATATATATATATATATATATATATATATATGCATGTATGTATATGTATGCATATACATCAACACATGCACGCGCGCGCGCACACACACGCACACACGCTTATACACACATATGACATCTTAGTGTCTGTTTAGTCTATTAAACCGTCGTTTCATCTATACGTCAGCAACACAATCATTATCATCACCGTCGTCATCATCATCATCATCATCACCATCACTACCATTGTCATCCTCCTCACTCCCCCTCATCCTCCTCACTACTATCACTGTCATCAACATCGTCGTCGTCGTCATCATTCTTATCACTGTCAACATCATCATCATCACCATCATCATCATCATCATAGTCGTCGCCATCATCATCATCTCAAAAATATTACCGTTACGAGCACCACTATCACCGACTTCATCACCAGCCTCATCCTTACACGGTCACACACACACACACACACACACACACACACACACACACACACACACACACACACACACACACACATATATATATATATATATATATATATATATATATATATATATATATATATATATATATCAACACATATATATATATTACTGTAAGTAGAGTACGAAGGAAGTAAAAAGTAGCGCCATAACCGAGATACACAAATCTCAGTGAGCAGATGTAAAGCTGTAAAACCATATCAAAACAAACGATGGCAAACACGTGGAAACACATCTTTGGATTGGTTCATTTGTTGTTGTCACTACGCCAAAGGAATTATTTGTTTGGCGAGTTGAATATCTGGTTTGGCCTGTTAAATGCTGTTTTGTCTTTTTCTCTGTGTGTGTTTTTTTCTTCTTCTTCTTGACTTAGAAGAGAACAGGCAGATCCCACGATCTGCTTTTGGGAGCCCTGTAGCTGGAATGTAGGCGGGTGAAATTTGAAATAGGGAGTTATCCTCATACCCAACACTAGGTCCGAATGCTTTTAAACCGGTCTTATCCGACCCAAATATTTTGCCTGTTTTATGTTCAAGACCAGCCAGATCTGGTCTCTCACACCTATCCTACAATGTCATTCTAAAACTAAACAATTACATCACTGAAATTTCAAAGCTACGAGATAATTCCTGATTGATTCAAAACAATGTGAATAAATAAGCATTATTACATTAAACCGAGTAAATCTGAATGCTAAAGGGTTAAATTAGCCATATTCAATCTAGCTATTCTATCTGTTTTATGCTAAAATCAACCAGATCTGGCCCCTCGCATTGATCCTACAATGCCATTCTAAAAATAAACAATCCCATCACTGAAATCTCGAGGCTACGAGATCATGCATTCAAAAATATGTGAATAAAAACGTATTGCAATTGACTGACTAACCTGAATGTTAAAGAATTAAGCTTGCTATATCTAATCAAGATATTCAACCTGTTTTATGCTTAAACCTGCGAGATCTGGCCTCTTACACCTAAGCCTACAATGTTATTCTAGAAATATGACCAAGCATATCATGGAAAATTCGAAGCTACGAGATAATGCACGATTAATTAAAAACAATGTGAATGAATAAGTATTAGTAAAGTTACCGACTCACAAGGGCCGACTCACAAGGGCCGACTCACAAGTCATACCGACTCTCAAGGGCCGGTTCCCTGGTTTCATGGCATATATATTCCCCATCGCAGGACCACTCATTCTTGCCAGCAGAGTGGACCGAAGCAACGTGAAATGAAGTGCTTTTGCGCAAGAACACAACGCGTCGCCCGATCCAGGAATCGAAACCACAATCTTACGATTATGAGTCCAACACTGTAACCACTGAGCCACGCGCCTCCGCTGAATACATAAGTATTACATTTGGCAGAGATACAAACGGAACGTTGATTGGTTAAAGACAGCCAAGGGTCACGTGATGGTGTTCATAGATATACATATAAGGAGAGACTGGTCACAGCTCAAGAAAACAAAGAAGACACCAATTGAAAAAGTATCAGACTTTAAATTAAAACAAAACTGGACTGCATTTGTTCGACTAAGCACACCACTGCGATGCCCCAGCATGGCCGCAGCCTAATGACTGAAAAAAGGAAATATTTTTAAATGCTCAAGATACATGACTTGATAACGAACCCGGAATATCATGATTGCAAAGAAGACGTCTTAACTATTTGGTCATTCTTTAGACTGACACATGAGTAGCCAAAACGCATAATACGGATGATTAAATTCCTTTTAAATTTCTTCCTATCTCTCTGTTCTTCCTCCGAATTCTCTCCTCCAATCTGTTAAGAGCCAAACATCGGCCATATCTGTGATCGCAGAGGAGATACCTTCAAAAATAGCTGGGTTCCTCCGCCCCGTTCTCCTACGCCACCGCCTCTTCTTCCAGCGATGGTTTAAAGGTAACGTTCTTGCCACGAGCCGTAAAGAATTCAGTAAAGAACTAGATTAAGCCATTAGCGAGTTTATCTAGTATATATATACATATATACATATATATATATATATATATATATATATATATATATATATATATATATATACACACGAATATATGTATATATATACGTGTATATACACACACGCAGATGCACACACATGTGTGTGTATGTGTGCGCGTGTGTAAGTATGTATTTATATATCTATACGCATATGTATATAGAATTTCTCCACTATATATATATAATGTATATATAACGTTTATATATATATATATATATATGTGTGTGTGTGTGTGTGTGTGTGTGTATATATGATTGTGTATGCGTATTTAGTGGTATGTGTAGAGTGAGTGTGCGGTGAATGTGTGCGTGTATACATGCACGTTTGTGTATGCCTGTATGTGTGAGTGTGTATATGTGTGTGTGCGTGTGTGTGTGTGTGTGTGCGTGCGTATACACCCTGTAATTTTATCCGGAGAATTCTTCCCTGTATTTCAAGAGAAATTCCTCTTAACAGGTCAGCAGGCTAAATAATAACAACAACAACAACAACAACAACAATAATAATAATAATAATAATAATAATAACAACAATAACAATAATAACAATAATAAAGAGAGAAAGAACAAAAACGTACCTGAGTAAATTCTGCGCGTGCGCATGCGTTTCTTTGTGAGTGTATACATACATATAGAAATGTTTATAAATATTTATGTATTTGTACGTGTGTGTGTATGTGTGTGTGTGTGTACATACATGCATAGGAGTGGCTGTGTGGTAAGTAGCTTGCTTACCAACCACATGGTTCCGGGTTCAGTCCCACTGCGTGGCACCTTGGGCAAGTGTCTTCTACTATAGCCTCGGGCCGACCAAAGCCTTGTGAGTGGATTTGGCAGACGGAAACTCAAAGAAGCCCGTCGTATATATACACTATAAAGTTTGCGTGCTGGACGAAATGCTTTGGAGGTATTTCGCCCATCGCTACGTTATGAGTTCAAATTCCGCCGAGGTCGACTTTGACTTTCATCCTTTCGGGGTCGACGAATTAAGTACCAGTGAAACACTTGCGTCGACGTAATCCACTAGACCCCCTCCCCACAAATTTCAGGCCTTGTGCCTATAGTAGAAAGGATTATATACTACAATTGTACAACCATAAGTTAATGCAAACACACACACACACACACACACACACACACACACACACACACACACACACACACACACACACACACACACACACACATACACACAAATTCACATAATCAAACCATTTTCTTTCTCAGTTTTTTCTCTCTCATTGTCTATCCTTTATTTCAAGAAAAGAGTTCTTTGTCGTAACGTAAGACTTTTCCTTCCTTTTCTCTCCACTTCCTGAGCGTTAGCTTAATGCATTTTAAAAATTTTACCACATCTTCCTGTTATATTTTTTAGCACTATACATACATACATACATACATACATACATACATATATACTACCAAAATACATAGTACTTTCCTACATACATACATACATGCATACGTACATACCTAAATACGTACGCGCCTGCATACATACATGCATATATACATACGTACCTATATACATACAAACATATTTTACTACATACATATATACGTACATACATACATATATACCTACATACGTGCATACATACGTACGTACGTGCATGCATACATACATACATACATACATACATACATACATACATACATACATACATACATACATACATACATATGTATCTCTTGACCAAGTTTGCATAGATGAGGCTGATAACATCATAAGACTTGGAAAGCAGCTCCTTGAGCAACATTCCTGGTCTGATAACCTAGAATACTTGCCCAAAGAAGTCGCACGGCTCTACCGCAACATATCATCAGATGAAACACAACGTATCATCAATGATATGACTGTTTCCCCTATATCTAACGAGGAATGTTTGAGGCATCTAGGGGTGGATGAAAACATTTCCTACAATGGTACCTGTAACAAAACACGTATCGCTAAAGAATATTACAGCCGAATAAAGAAAATTTGGACCTCAGAATTCAATAAAACTGGCCCACAATGTGTTTGCAGTGGCAACATTTGGGCTGCTTGATTGGACGCTTGATGAGATCCAAGCCATTCATGTGAAAACCCGAAAAATGCTAACAAGTATACAGACCACCTCTAACTAAAACGAAAACAAGGTGGCAGTTGTCCATAGGCAAAAAATGAAAAGAAAACAGTAGGGCTGGATCAAACCGAGGCTAGAGAATAAGACAATTGTCTAAAATTCTGCGCAGTGGGACAAACACGGAGTCAGGTGGCAGTGAAACGATGTTCTTAACTCCACAGCCATTCACGCGGCCATATAAATATTAAATGCAGAAATGATCTAATTTTTAGGAACTTCAAAATTTTCCAGTTATTTAACTCTACTCAGAATGAGTCATAAGATTTTTTTAATGACCGACAAAGCATTCAAATGGTAAGGATGTGTTCATTGGATAGTGTAATGCAGTTTACCAAATATTCTGACAAGAGTGAAGAAAAGTTACTTGTGATAGTCTTCAAGAAATACCAATTATCAAATCACGCATTCCAGGGTTCCAGTATAGGACCAAAGCTCGAACAGCAAAAGGAGTCATCTGATACTTTAATATTGCATATATTTAAGGCGCAGGGAGCTGGCAGAAACGTTAACACGCCGGGCGAAATGCTTAGCGGTATTTCGGCCCTCTTTACGTTCTGAGTTCAAATTCCGCCGAGGTCGACTTTGCCTTTCATCCTTTCGGGGTCGATAAATTAAGTACCTGATGCGTACTGGAACCAATCTAATCGACTGCACACCCACTCTCCAAAAATTTCAGGCCTTGTGCCAAGAGTAGAAAAGAATGTTATACATATTTAGGGGGTGGCGAGCTGTCAGAAGAGTTACCAGACCAGGAAGACTGCTTAGCGACATTTCGTCTGTCTTTATGTTCTGAGTTCAAATTCCGCCGAGGTTGCCTTTGCCTTTCATCCCCTTTTGGGGTCGATAAATTAAGTACCAGTTGAAAACTGGGCCGATTTAATCGACTTAACCCTTTCCCCCAAACCTACTGACCTTGTACCAAAATTTGAAACCAATATTACCACTATTTCCAGAAAAGATATGTATTCGGTAGAACCCTACGAAGTTACGCAAAGCATATTCTTTTCTACTCTAGGAACAAGGCCTGAAATTTTGGAGGAGGGGACCAGTCGATTAGATCGACCTCAGTACGCAACTAGTACTTAATTTATCAACCTCGAAAGGATAAAAGGTCAAGTCGACCTCGGCCGAATTTGAACTCAAAACGTAAAGCGGGACGAAATACCGCTAAGCATTTCCCCAGGCGTGCTAACGTTTCTGCCAGCTCGCCGCCTCAATACGCAAAGCATATTATGTCTCTATCTATCTATCTATCTATCTATCCAAACGTGTAAGGAATCCTCTTTCATTTTGTGTGCAATTACTTTAAGAAAAATTGATTTATTTCATACTTCTTGCTACTGTTGCTGTTGTTACTACTGCTGTTGCTGCTGCTGCTACTACTACTACTGCTGCTGCTAGTGTGATTTACAAAGGTGGGAACAAACTTTAATCTTTCTCCAGCTTTGATAGTATCTTCTAAACTACTTCCTTCAAGATTGGCATCTGTTTAGCCGTTTAGCTGTTTGTAAAACGATCTTAACGCCAAACCATATGCAGATTTTGCCTAGTTTGTAGACCAGCTAGAAATAGCAGTCAAATCTCAGTCAAATCGAAATTTACTAACTTCGAAAAAAGAAAAGACACTTTAGGTTGAGTGTTTTTTACCCATTGTGCCGCAGCAATTTTCGCTGCAATGTATGGATCACATGCGAGCAGTAAGACTTTGAGGCAAGCCCCAAAATTCCTCGATATTTAGAAAGAACTTGAGTTACAGATGTGGCTATGTGGTTTGGAACCTCACTTCTCAACCAAGAATTTGCCGGTTTCTTCAAAGAAGCGAAAAACTCTGGTTAAATGAAATAGAAATTCCATGTCATCTCGCCATCCTGCTGACTCAGTAATCTTTTCTTCAACCATTGTTGAAATTAGCCTGGAGTTCCTCGTAATTACTTAGAAGCTGCTCTTCTTCTTCTTCTTCGTCTTCTTCTTCTTATTATTATTCTTATTCTTCTTCTTCTTCTTCTTCTTCTTCTCCTTCTTCTCCTCCCCCTACTCCTCCTCCTCCTCCTCTTTCTTCTTCTTCTTCTTCTTCTTCTTCTTCTTCTTCTTCTTCTTCTTCTTCTTCTTCTTCTTCTTCTTCTTCCACAGTTTGCTCAATGTAATCTTCTAACGGGTGGGAGACACTTTATTTCACGTTGCTCCAGTTCACTCAGCTGTAGAAATGAGTTGTGACGTCACCGGTACCAAGCCGTATCGGCCCCTTTGCCTTTCCCTTGGTGACATGAAGAGGAGAGGCTGATATGCAAGGGCAACTGTTGGCCTTCCATAAGAAACAACCTTGCCCGGACTTGTACCTTGGAGGGGAACTTTCTAGGCGCAATCCCACGGTCATTTATGACTGAAGGGGGTCTTTACCTTTTTACTACTACTACTACTACTACTACTACTACTACTACTACTACTACAGCTACTTCTGCTGCTGCTGCTACTACTACTACTACCAGATTCTATTGGTAGCACTCAATTCATCAATCAGTAATAATCTTAAATAAGAGTCATGTCCCCTTTTCCTCTCCTCCTTACTTTCATTCTCTCTGTCTTTCATTTCTTTCGTGTCTCTTTCATCCTCTCTATCTTTCGCTTTCCTCCTCTCTCTCTCTTTCAATCTCCCTGTCTTTAACTTCTCACCCCACTCTTTCATTCTATCCCTCTTTCACCTCCCCCACTCACTCACTCTCTCTCTCTCTCTTTCGCTCCCTTTCTCCCATACTCTCTTCCAATCTCGAATTTTCACACAGACACACGCACGCACAAACACACACTTCACACTTCTATATTCCGGATGCTGAATAAGACTTCCGGTCGTTGTATGGTAATTAGCCCTGACCTGACTTCCGTTAGCCA
>NC_142949.1:35355065-35365065 GCF_046866305.1 Octopus bimaculoides | reverse complement strand
TATGTGTGAATAATAACATAATTCTACAAAATTGTAATGCAGGTATCAAAGAAACAGAAAAAAAGAAAGGAAGAAATACAGAAATAAAGAAAGAAGAAAAGAAAGAAAGAAAATAAGAAGAAAAAAGAAAGAAAGAAATGAAGGAAATATTACACTAATCAAAAATACACGGTCGTGGTTTATGGCGGATTTGTGCGACATCTTGTCAGCTGTATAGCATTGCATCGTTTAGACTTTACCTTTGGTGTTTCACCAACGAATAGTTACACATCCTTGCATGCGCAGATGAACACACTCACACACAGACGCGCGCGCTTCATATATACTTAGTATAAATTTCGATGAGATGTAACAGAACGTTTTAAAACACAATTAGCCGTCATTTATGAACGCAAGATGGGAACGAAACCTGTACAATGGTTATTTGAATAAATCTTTTTAAATTACACACCTCATGAACGCACGCACGTACGTACACATACACGCACACAGGGATGCGATATGGAAGAAAGAAAAGTCGAGAGATATGACAGGTTAGCTTGGGAAGTTAAGCAGTTGTGTTCGATGAAAAAGGTAGCAGTAGTACCAATAATTGTCGGAGCCCTGGGAACAGTGAGCAAATATCTCGAGAGGTACGTGGAACAAATAGGGGCTGCAATAAGAGTGGGGCACTTGCAGAAAACAGCACTGCTTGGAACCGCCCGAATACTCCGGAAGGTGCTCGAAAAATAAGAGGTGTTACCTTAGTTCACTGGTAGTGAACAGCTGACACCGCAGTTCATCTCCCGCGTTAGAAGCTGTGCAAAGGCAATGACAATAATAATAGTAATAATAATAATAATAATAATAATAATAATAATAATAATAATAATAATAATAATAATAATAATAATAATATAAATGTGAATGTGTGCACGCGTGCATGCGCCTGCGATATTATATAATTGCTGTCACAGGAACGTGTATATCTTTTCATTATGCATTTTTGCAAGTGTACGTTACGTTTCGCAAATTGGTAATTCTGAAATCGTCAATGGAATCTTTGTGAGCTTCCTGATATGTTGACGATTTTTGATATTATCGTATCAAATTAATTACAAAACTGCTTACACTCTCGAATATTCTTCGTTATCTGGATACTTTCCTTTTTTTTTTTTAATACACTTAACGAAACATTCATCTAAGCCTTACAGCAATGAATATACACGAAAGTGAACAGCAAAATCATCCATATGGAGAACAGGTAATTAATAGATTGTAAAACAGTATGGATATTCTTTTCTTTTTCTGCTCTAGGCACAAGGCCCGAAATTTTGGAGTAGGGGACCAGTCGATTAGATCGACTCCAGTACGCAACTGGTACTTAATTTATCAACGCCGAAAGGATAAAAAGTAAAGCCGACCTCGGCGGAATTTGAAATCAGAACGTAAAGACAGACGAAATAAGCATATCGCCCGGCGGCGCTAACGAATCTGCCAGCTAATAATAATGAAAACAGCAGTTTATTATGATTACAATAACAAAAAAAAAAAAACCACACACACACACACACACAAACACGTATACACACGTACACATACATACAAATACACACGCACACACACACACAACACAAACATACATGCACTCTAAATTTCACCATGTTGTTACAAATATGCACATCAACATTTTTTGCATATAGATTTTTATAAGTATTATGCTATATGGAAGTAATGTATACACACACACATACAAAGGTGTGTGTGTGTGTGTGCGTGTGTGTTTATGGTATGTAATAGTGTTATTCTATATAGCTGGTCTTTTAAACGAAAATGAGATTCTGTTATGTTAATTAAATTAAAGGCCTTCCACCGAAACCCTTGAAAAATATACTGTTTACCTCTTGGCATTAATCATCGGTAACGGGACCTTGCTTGCTAGTTGCAGGGGGCTTGTGCCTGGTTGGATATGTGTGTATGTGTGTGTGTATGATGTATGTATATATGCGTGTACACAGACGCACATACCCAGACACACACACACACACGGTTTGGTGATGAAGCGTGCTCGGCGAAACTTCAAAGCCATAGTCAACTTTTTTAAATACGCATATATGTGTGTATAGTGTATGTATATATATAAATGTATCCCTATCTTATGTATGTATGTATGTATGTATGTATGTATGTATGTATGTATCTATCTATATATATATATATATATATATATATATATATATATATATATATATATATATATATATATATATATATATATATATATATATATATATATATATATATATATATGTATATATATGTATATATATATATATATATATATATATATATATATATATATATATATATATGGTGGCTCCCTGCTTCGTCTTTTTATCTTAACTCAGGGAGGGGTTTGATCAAAAAATGAAAAATATGTCCATAGTTGTTGATTAATACGATTATGCTCTCCGCCAAACTATGTATCGTTGTTGTAAAACATTATTATTATAATTGGTTCAGGCGGCGAGCTGGCAGAATTGTTAACTCGCCGGGCAACAATGTTTAGCGAGATTTCGCCTATCGTTATGTTCTAAGTTCAATCTCTGCCGAGGTCGATTTTTTTTTACCTTTCATCCTTTCAGTGTCGATAAAAATAAGTACCAGTTGAACACTGGAGTCGATGACATCGACCCCAGTGTTCAATTAGCACCTATTTTATCGACCCCGAAAGGATGAAAGGTAAAGTCGACCTCGGAGGAATTTGAACTCATAACGGGATGACGGACGAAATACCACTAGGTATTTCGCCCGGCGTGCTAACGATTCTGCCAGAACGCTGCCCTTGCACCTATAAATAATGCCATTTGGATGAATGGAAAGTCTTAATCACCAACCCGCCATAATCACTTGCTCATAGATGTGTTGTGAGTTATCTCCCCTCTCTTGCCTCCTCTTCTTTTCTTTAACAAATTCTGTTTCTCTGAACTAGCTTGCTACTGATATGTCTACATCCAGATTTAGCCAGATTCTCCTAGGTCCACGCTGAACTACCCAGATCCACCAAGATTCACACACATCTACCCAGATCCACCTGTATGCGACACTGTCATCAACCTAGTTGTGTTATGCTTGCCACTCAAGCAGTGACTTGGCAGAGTCGTCAAAGCATCTGGCACAGTAACTCATGGTATGTGTCGGATCGCTTTGCTCTGAGTTCAAATACCACGGCAATCGATAAAGTACCTTTGTAGTACTGGGTAATTTTCTCTTTTCGTTATTTAAACCTTTCACTTCGAAACCCACCACCAACAACAACGACATCAAAAACAACAATTAATTCTTTCACCACTAACCAACCACCCCTTGTTGTCTCGAAAATCCAAACAAAAGAAAAGACCACTCATTCTGGGGCCCCGAGACGTTTCTCCCAGCCGTCATTCTTCAGAGAGCTCTACAAACCTCAGGAAATTCCTCCGTACACGTTCTCTTTTGCAGATGTCGTCCTGTAGATGTCACTAAACATCGAATCTCACGAGGATGACAGGAGGATGGTATACAAATACCAAAGGTACGGCCCCTCCTATATTTTCAGTGAACTCAATCGCTAAAGAAACAAACTGCTAACATCTGGAAAAGATACTAGAGATTTAATTTTGTACATTAAAAATATTTACTTTTAATATTAATTAAATGTTTTTAACGTCTTTTTGCGGGTTGGCCACTCCCGCAACGATTTGGCTTACTACAAAGCCTGAGAAAGTTATTAAGTATCAATAACGTTATGTATAACGCAATACGTGTGTAAATTTAACGGTATTTATAAGAAAATGCACCCTCTACACTCTCACTCTGTCTCTGTGTCTCTGTCTGTCTGTCTCTCTGTGTATTTCCTATCAGTTAGAGGGAATCATTCATGTGTAGCGTTTTTACTTCCTTACTTCCTCCCTATATGCATATATATATATATATATATATATATATATATATATATATATACATGGGCGCGCGCACACAGACATGGACACACATACACATACATACATATATATGTACGCATAACGTATATTCTTCCCTTCTTCCGAGTATCCTTCTTCCACTTCACTTTCGTCTTCTTCTAATCGTCTTCCTCCCCCCTCCTTCCCTTTCTCCCTCCTATCATTATACGTATCCACCCTCTTCATCTCCACCACCATCACATAATATATACCCCACATACTCATTCCGCATCCATACTTTTCATTTAAAAAAAAAAAATTTTCCCCCCTTCCGATATTTCCCTAACACCAAAGTCTGGAGAGCGCAGCACAATGTAATAACACCACACCTTTGATGCAAGTCGGATGAAGTGCAGCTCCAATGTCTAAAACCGCAAATATTACCTGATTTTCCATTTAGAATTTTCGCGTAAAACTGGCGTTGCAAATGGAGATGGACCGGCCTTGTCACACTATGTGTCATGTTGATTCTCCCTGAGAATTATGTTAAGGGTACACATGTCTGTGGAGTACTCAGCCACTTGCACATTAATTCCATGAGCAGGCTGTTCCGTTGATCGGAACAACGGGAACCCTCGTCGTCGTAACCGACGGAGTGCCAGTTACTACACTTGTTACTGCTGCTGCTGCTGCTGTTGTTGCTGCTGCTGTGTTCCTTTTGGCGATGCTGCTGCTGTTCATGTTGTTTCACCTCAGCCCAGCCCTCATCGATCAGACTTATTGATCAGAGACGTCCAACCATGACCATCACGTATTTGTATAAATCTAGAACATAACACTGACTAATGTGTCTTGCCTTTCTGAATGACGACCAGAATGCGATTTCAGTGAGATTTAGCTGCTATTTCTAGCAGATCGAGGGACCACGGTGGGGTAGAGGGAGAAGAAAGTTTAGAATGTGGTAGAACCGTATGGTACGGTGGTAGGGGGTGGAGTAGAACCGTCGTGTGGGGCGGAGATTCTGGTCGCGTGTCATAGATAGTGAGGTTAAAGTGTAATCGGCTGCGGTGGCGTGGTGGGTGTCAAAGGTGAGGGAAAGAGGGAGACAGAAGATGCTGGGGGGTGTAACGAAGGGATCGCGGGTAACTCATTAGAGAGATAATTTAGATGTCAGAGTAAAATACCTACTACTACTACTACTACTACTAAAAGCTGGCAGAAAACTTTAACAACATACTCGCAGATCCAGAGACAATGCCTGAATGGCTCACAAAAGGGAAAACCATCTTAATCCCCAAATCCACGGAAACGGAGAAACCACAAAACTATAGACCTATAACCTGTCTCCCTACGATCTACAAAGCCTTTACTGCAATAATATCGCAGAGATTGAGTAAACACCTGGAAAATAACAACCTGTTTCCAGAAGAGCAGAAGGGATGCTGCAAGGGCTCATACGGCTGTAAAGATCAATTATTGATCAATAAAGCCATAACTGAAGACAGCCGCAGAAAGAAGAAAGGCCTCAGTATGGCCTGGGTGGACTACCAAAAGGCTTTCGACAGTGTTCCCCACACGTGGATTCTGGAAACACTAGCCATAAACAAGGTAGCACCAATTATCATAAAATACATAGAGCACTCAATGAACAAATGGCAGACAGTGCTACAGCTCCAAACAAAAGAGGGACTTGTGAAAACGAAAGCCATCCCCATTAGAAGAGGAATATTCCAGGGAGACACGCTCTCTCCACTCCTGTTCTGCCTGGCACTCACACCTTTAACCGAATTGCTAAATAGAACTGGATGCGGTTACAAATGCTATGGAAAAACAGTCAGCCACCTTCTATATATGGATGACCTAAAATTATATGCTAAAAACGACAAAGAGCTAGAAACACTACTACAGACAGTACACGGCTTTACCAAGGAAATAGACATGAAATTCGGATTAGAAAAATGTGCCAAAGCAACCCTGAAAAGAGGAAAATTAGTTAAAAGTAGCAATATAGCACTAGATAAAGCCAATGAAATAAGAGAACTAGACGAAAGCCAACCATATAAGTATTTAGGAGTCAATGAACTAGATAGGATACAACATACACAAATGAAAGAAAAAATAAAGAAAGAGTACTATAGACGAGTTAGATCAATACTAAAAACAGAGCTCAATGCTAAAAACAAGATAATGGGTATCAACACTTTAGCTGTCCCAGTTATAAGCTACAGCTACAACATCCTTAACTGGACACTAAACGAACTATGTAAAATAGACAGGAAAACAAGAAAAATAATGACAGGATATAGGATGCACCACCCAAAATCTGACATAGAAAGGCTATATATACAACGCACAGAAGGTGGCAGGGGTCTTATACAGCTAGAAAACTATTATAAAATAACCACCATAGGACTGCAAAAATACCTACTCCAGAAGCAAGGGAAGCTAATACAAATAGCCACAAAACACGAGCAAAACAAAAAACTGTTTTCAGTATTTAAGGAAGCTGACAAATACAAACAAGAAATCAATCTACCTAACAAATACGAAGAAGAAGAAGAAGAAGAAGAAACAACAAAAGCTATAAAACAAATGAAATCCAAACTAAAACTAGAACAGCAACGGACCATGATAAAACGATGGCAAGAAAAGCCCCTACATGGTAAATACTGGGCTAAACTAAATGCGAAAGAAATAGACAGAGAAAAATCCCAGCAATGGCTGAGAAGCTCAGGACTCAAAGCAGAGACTGAAGGATTTTTAATTGCTGCACAAGACCAGAGCCTCCCCACCAGAAATTACCAAAAACACATAATGAAAAGAAATATAACAAGTAACTGTAGAATATGTGGAGATGGACAAGAAACAATAAATCATATTATCTCTGGCTGCCCAGTCCTGACTAAGAAGGAATATATTCACAGACACGACAGAGCTGGGACCTATATACACTGGAAGCTATGCCAACACTATGGAATAACAACAGAAAAAAGATGGTATAAACACACGCCAGAAAAGGTCACAGAAAACGAGAAAGCAACCATACTCTGGGATATGCCAATACACACAGATAGAGAAATTAAGGCAAATAGACCAGATATAGTTGTCAAAGATCATGAAGGAAAAAAATGCTTTCTAATTGATGTATCAATACCAGCAGATGACAACGTTTCTCGAAAAGAAATGGAAAAACTTTCAAAATACAAAGACCTGGAAATAGAGATAACTCGAATGTGGAGTCTAAAAACAGAAACAATTCCTATCATAGTAGGTGCCTTAGGTATAATAAAAAAAATACTCAGACAAATACATAACAAAAATACCAGGACTTACAAATATATGTAACATACAGAAAATTGCACTACTGGGTACTGCACACATTCTACGCAAAACACTTTCAATACAGTAAACATAAAAGCACCACAGCAAACCACAGCACATACCCAAGGCGCACAGAGCTGCGCTCGGTAGTGAAGTGAAAGCACGTTATAAAAATAAAACTACTGAACAATAATAATAATAATAATAATAATAATAATAATTATTATTATTATTATTAATATTATTATTATTTCAAATTTTTTTGCCACAAGGGCAGCTTGGGGGAGGTGGGGATAAGTCGATTACATCGACCACAGTTCTCAACTGGTACTTATTTTATCGACCCTGAATACAACACCCTAACCAATAGGCCATGCGTTTCACAGGTTCTGTAAAGGGCCATGGTTACTGCCTTCTTAACTAGCAAAACAAAATAGAATATTTAAAAATTACGACTAAGTGTGACAAATTATCCCCGTGTAACAAAAATTTAATTTTTCTTTTGTTTTTGATGAGTAAATGCTTGCTTCAATCTAGAAATCAAAGGAAGTGACTACTATTCCCTTCAAACTTTGCTTTTGTGACCTGGCTGTCAACGTTTTGAAAATGACCAACTTTCCATTATATTTCAGAAAGATTCAGTGCCGAGTTACTAAATTTCAGAAATATCATCATAGCAAATATTCTGCTCAGTGCCACAGATTTGTTTGTTGTCTTTGGCCAGTAGGTGTTATCTCCTGTTTGCTTCTATCTAGAAATCAAAGGAAGTGACTACTATTCCCTTCAAACTTTGCTTTTGTGACCTGGCTGTCAACGTTTTGAAACTGATCTATTTTCCATTACGTTTCAGACAGATTCAGTGCCAAGTTACTGAAGCAGAAATATCAGCAAATATTCTGCTGAATCCCACAGATTTGCTTGCCAGTTGCTTGACCGTAACCCCTTGAGCGTGTCCCTTAGTGGCTGACAATATGTGCATCTCTGAACATGAGTGAGTGTAATCAGGGAACATCATAGCTGTGTGTTGAGAGGGATTCTTTGGGATTTGACTAAATATCATAACAAAAGCAAAGGTTGAAGGAAATATTAGCCATTTTTCATAATTTTCTAGGGGTAAGCAAATAGGAAATATCAGTTGCTACTAAGGGTCAAAAATCATGTTACCCAGTGTTATTAACGGGAATGATTTTTCACCCTTCATTAAAACTGTAATTGATTGGAAATACGCTGGGGTTCTCCACGTTAAATATGAAATCAGCAGCAGCAGCAGCAGTAGTAGTAGTAGTAGATGGAGGAGGAGAAGGAGGAGTGCATTAAGTATGAAAGTAGAAGTGGAAGTAGTTGTAGAAGTAGTAGTAGTGGTAATGGTATTCGTAATAGCGGTAGTATGGTAGTGGTGGTAGTAGTAGTAATCGTAGTAGTGGTGGCGGTGGTGGTAGTGATGGTGGTAGTGATGGTGGTAGTGGTAGTAGTAGTAGTCGTAGTAGGGGTGGTGGTGGTGGTGGTGGTGGTAGTAATGGTGGTGGTGATGGTTGTAGTAGTAGTTGTAGCGATGGTGGTTTATGCCGAGGCTGTTGCCGTTTCTCCTTCTCGTCCTTCTCTTCCAATCTTTCCTTCCTATCCCCCCTTCAACCTCTTCAACTTCCCCCTCCTCATTCCCCCCGTCCTCCTCTTCACCCCCCCCCCCTTCATACCCCTCGTCCTCCTCTTCACCCCCCTTCATTTTCTTTTCTTCTTCGCTGTTATTGTTGTTGTAGTGTTTGTTGTTTTACATCCACCGGATGTGCGTGTCTTTACCCATGTGCCTATGTTCGTTCACGTGCACGCGTGGAATTTGTTCAAGTGTGGGCATATACGTGTGTGTGTGTGTGTGTGTGTGTGTTTATGTCTAAATATATTTGCGCGTTCATAAATATATTTGTATGCATGTGCGTTGGTACATATGCATACAAAATGGATGGACTTGTCAGCTTTGGTTGCTACATAACTGTATGTGTGTGTGTATGTATGCATTACGTCCTGAGTTCAAAATCCGCCGAGGTCGACTTTGCTTTTCATCCTTTCGGGGTCGATTAAATAAGTGCCAGTTACGCACTGGGGTCGATGTAATCGACTTAATCCCTTTGTCTGTCCTTGTTTGTCCCCTCTATGTTTAGCCCCCTGTGGGCAATAAAGAAATATACATACATAAATACATACATATATATATTTAAACGACCCCGAAAGGATGAAAAGTAAAGTCGACCTCGGCGGAATTTGAACTCGTAACGTAGCGACAGGCGAAATGCCGCTAAGCATTTCATCCGACGTGCTAACGATTCTGTCAGCTTGCCTCTTTAGCAAAAAAATAATAACAATAATAATTTAGTGTATATATTTCAAGGAAAGTCGAATCATTACTCAGAGTGCCAGAGCGGAAGAACACGTGATTAATGGATCTTATATCCGAACATCTAATTGATATGTCACGTGTTTTTATGCATGCCTTACAATAATCAAGTTTCGAATAACTTCGCTAAATATTAAAACTGAATTTTTATCGTAAATTTCCCGCTAAAAGTCGTTATGCTTAAAGACGTTTGTGCTGCCGGTCCCGCAATCAGGTTACTGACGAAGACAGTGGATGGTTTGCGTAAGGCACCAGCATCTCTTTGCCTAAAGAACAAAGAACATGGCTTGTCATCCAAGAATAATCGATATCTGGAATGGTTGCAGCCGAAAATGATTTAAACGGATAAGAAAAGAGTATATATGATGTGTGT